>NW_021703783.1:94240489-94533645 GCF_005190385.1 Monodon monoceros
ACTGAGGCTCGGAGAGGTGAAGTAACGGTCCAGAGTCACACAGCAGGGACTGGCTGGACCAGTATTCAAACCCAGCTCATCAGCTTCCTGTGTTTCCAGCTTCCTGTGCAATCAGCTTCCGGCTGCTGTGTTGAGAATAGATTTTAGGAAACAAAAGGTTATATAGGGTGAGGCACTCTGGCAGTATTTCAGATGCAAGATGAGGGTGGCTCCAACTGTCTGGCAGCAATAGAGGTGGTGAGGAGAGACGGATTCTGCATTTATTTTAACGCACAGCCAACGGCATCTCGTGATAGATGGGTTCTAGGGTGAAAGAAGAAGAGAAAGAAAGGATGATTGTAAGGGTTTGGGCCTGAGTGACAGGGGCTGGAGTTGCACTCAACAGAGAGAGCAGGACTGAAAGGCAAGATGAGACATGCGCATTGCGATGGCCCAAGACAGATGTGGACACAGGGATGCTGAGAAGGCAGCGGGGTGCACGAGAGGAGAGGTTCCAGCCAGAGATAGAAAGGTGGGAGCTGTCAGCCATCACCAAAGCCATGAGAAATTACTGCCAAAGGAGAGAAACGGTAAAATTTAAAAATTAATTTCTGGTTCATTTATAAATGTTCATTTCACTCAGAGAAACAGAAGATCTTAAGTATATTAATTAGGATTTTTACAGAAAATCAAGTTATCACATATAAATTTAGTACAAGCTACAGTGGAGTAGATGACACTTTCAGCTCTTTGTTGGGCCTCTTTCCCTTGATGCTATTCCTGTCGGTTTTTTAAAAGTGTAAAACCTTACATGACATCTTAGGCTGTGTCGGCTGTTGGGGTCATGTGTCTATTTTATTCAGCTCAGGGTTATGCTGGCCTTTCCAAATGGCCAAAAAGCTTGTAAACTTTTTGACCTCAAATCAGGGAAGGTGCATATAATCTATTTTAAGATAAAAATTAGGTTCTGACTATGTGACTAGTATCTTATTTCAGAACTGCCATTGCTGCAGCACTTAACAGTTTTCACCCATGATCTGATCTGATGCTGGAAACACCCATGAGGTGAGTTAGGAAAGCACCCTCCCCGATGGCTGAGGATCACTGAATGCCTGACCATCTTCCAGGCTCTGAATGTGAAGCCTGTGGATTCCAGGACCTGCCCAGGCTCCAGTCAGACCCTCTGGCTCCAGGCCCAGTTCTCACTCTACTTCTCATGGTTCTTCTTGAGTAAAACAGGAGAAACCCATCAACTTGAGGAGAGTCAGAAAACATGGAGCAAAGGGAAGCATAAAGAGAAAAGAGAAAACATTCCCAGATAAGTAAGCATGAAGGCAGCAACAAAACAAGGGCAAGACAGTAGCTCTTAAACTCCCACTATTCACTTAAGACCCCAAATTCAACCATCAGTATTGCAGTATTGCAATGTGCAGTACTGCACATACTAAAAAGATTTCTACATTTTAAAGGGTAAAATTCATCCCCTGTCCTACTGCGCAGTAATCCGGAGCCCTTTACCAGATGAGACCAGCTGCTGTCGAGTTTCTTCAAGTGCGAGGAATCACGTGGGACCTGGCCACGCCTTCAGCTTCCAGGAAGCCTTCATATCGGTGTCCTTGACCCCATTTCCCTCTCCATTTTTACATCTGAGGAATACTAGTTTATGAATATATAAATAGCCAAGAAGCCTCTATGACCTATTTTAAAACTCCAGAGAGAGTAGCCTCCACCTTTGAACTATTCTCCTACCTACCTCAAAGCTGGATGCTATCTTAGAATGGATCCCCAACTAGAAGGGGAAGAAAGGCTATAATTTCTTACGTGGTTACTGGTCAGACACGGAGGCACGTCACAGGAGCTGGATTTGGAATGTGTCCTCACAAGAGTCAAAAGACCTGGGTTATGGTCCTGGGTCTGCCCTTCATTAGCAGGGTGACCTTGGAAAAGCCGTTCATCCCCATCAGATGGTGATGTGGTTTTGCTGGCCTGTCTCAAAAGGATGCTGTGATCCAATGAGAAAATTCACTCACTCAGTAAATATTTGGTAAATCATGCATGAAGAAATGTGGTGTAAATTGTAAAATGCTAACCAATGAAAGATACTGTTACTTTTCAACAGAAGGCAATGAACATTGTATTCTATTGGTATACAAGATCCCAAATGCCCATGGCAACCCTCTGAGTTGTCAGTGGAGGAGGGAACAGTTATGAACAAAATCCTACTCGTGACTTTAGGTGCACACTCGCCAGTCTTTTTGTTTTTGTTTTGTTTTTTCTATTAGTATTTAATGCATGCCTACTTTTTTTTAAAATTTATTTATTTATTTAGGCTGTGTTGGGTCTTCATTTCTGTGTGAGGGCTTTCTCTAGTTGTGGCAAGTGGGGGCCACTCTTCATCGCAGTGCGTGGGCCTCTCACTGTCGCGGCCTCTCTTGTTGCGGAGCACAGGCTCAGTAGCTGTGGCTCACGGGCCCAGTTGCTCCGCGGCATGTGGGATCTTCCCAGACCAGGGCTCGAACCCGTGTCCCCTGCATTGGCAGGCAGATTCTCAACCACTGCACCACCAGGGAAGCCCATGCCTACTTTTTTAATATAAATTTATTTTTATTTATTTTTGGCTGCGTTGGGTCTTTGTTGCTGCCCATGGGCTTTCTCTAGTTGCAGTGAGCGGGGGCTTCTCTTCATTGCACGGGCTTCTCATTGCGGCGGCTTCTCTCGTTGCGGAGCACAGGCTCTAGGCACGCGAGCTCCGGTAGTTGTGGCTCGCGGGCTCTGTAGTCGTGGCTCACGGGCTTAGTTGTTCCATGGCATGTGGTATCTTCCGGTACCAGGGCTCAAACCGGTGTCCCCTGAACTGGCAGGCGGATCCTTAACCACCGCGCCACCGGGGAAGCCTTGGGGGGCTGTTTAGATGGGATGGCGCAGGAGCAATAAGGGCAAGCGCCCTCGGGGCCCTGGAGGTCTCGGTGGGGAGCTGGACTTAATTCTGAGTGGCTGGGAAGCCGGTGAAGGATTCTGAGGTGAGGCGTAGCCTGGTCTCACTTACATTTTAAAGGGATCATTCCATTTGCTCTGGGGACTGTTTCCCTAGTGCAGGGGCGGGAGGGGATTGAGATCAGAATGGGCTTTGGGGTGGGGGGAGGAAGAAACGGACCGACTCTGGATTAATTCTGAAGATAAAGCCAGTGGGATTTGCTGATGAACTAGAACACTTTTACCCATTTTTAAACTTCCTGCTACGACGTTATCTGCCGTGCCAGGTCCTACTGGTTCTACTTCATATGCCTCACTCCAGTCAAGGCCCATTTTTCTGCCCAAATGTAAGTGGTCAGGGCAGCCCCTGCTGGCCGCACTGGCCTCCTGCCCTAATCCAGCAGCGCCGAGCAAACTGTACAGGCAAACCCGAGCCCGAGATTCCACTGCAAGGGTTCACGTGCATTCACTGTGTGTGTGGCCTTATCTAAAAGCCCAGATGGACGGCAACAACGTGAACGCCCATCCACAGATAAATTATGGCACACCCATACTCTGAAAAATGACAAAATTGTTAAAAAGAACGTGGTAGATATATACGTGCTGACAGGAGAGATGTCTGCAACATAGATATTTTCAGTAAAAGTAAATTGCATAAAAATATGTACGCTTTCCCTTTTTATTTAAGAAGACATGATCTATATGTTTGCATGAGCGTAGAACAGAGAGCTGGGGAGGACACATACCCCATTGTGAACGGTTACTCCCCCCAGGTGTGGGAGGAGAGAGGTCCAGAGGGAGGACCATATGGATCTCTGTGCTGTTTTACTTTTCTACAGTTATTAAGTGTTGTTTTTATAAGAAAAAATGAGATCTTTTCCCCAAAGGTCCTGTCCAGCTCTTGCAGGAACTAGTGGACCATCTCTGCCCGTTCCCACACCCTCCATCTCTCGGTCTCATCTCTCCCAATACCTTGCCCCCCTAGTCCTGCCAGGCAGTGCCTTCCAGGCTGTTTCTGGCTCTCAGCGTTTGGCTTCGCTCCCTGGACTCCATTAAAGCCTCTTTTGCATCTGGCAGTGCCCACAACCCACCATCTGGGGATGGCCCACACTCCCGGATCCTACCCGGCCTGCCTATAACCCGACCACTAAATGCTCCTGGGCCCCCTTCTCTAACCTGGCCCCCATGCCCCTGCCCTGGAATGTCTAAAACACTGATATGCTTTGAATCACTTCTCTGCTGGGAAACTTCCAAGGTTTCCACTGCCTATGAAATAAAACCCAAACGCTCTGACATGGCAATAAAGGCCCTTCACAAAACTTGGCCCAATTTCTCTGCCTGCTTCGGGCCAGTCTCCTGCTTCCTGTTACCCAAGCTCAAGCCACAGCAAACAGGTCAAGGTTCCGAATACACCAGGCCCTGTAGGCCTTGTTGTCCTTATGCCTTTGCTCAAGGAGCCTGGAATCAGCTCCCCACTGGTCCTTATCCTCCACCCCCTTCAACTGACCCCAGGCAAACAAATACTTAACTGTCAAAGCCTCTGTAAAATTCCCCTCCTCCTGGAAGCATTCTGAATCCTACCTCTGTCCTGCAGAAATAGTTAACCCCTGCCTGCTCTGTATTCTGTAGCATTTTGTACGTACGAGGTCTGTCATAGCCCACTCCAGGAGTCAATGAAACGTGGCCCGTGGGCCAAATCTAGCCTGCCACTGATTTTTGTATGGCCTGCAAACTAGGTGTATCTTTTACATTGTTAAGCGGTGAGCAAAAATCAAAAGGAGAATACTTCATGACACATGAAAATTATATGAAATTTAAATTTCAGTCCATAAGTAAATTTGCTTGGAACACAGCAGCACTTGTGTAGTTAGCTAGGGTCCATGGGTGCTTTTCACGCTACAGTGACAGAGTTGAATAGACTGTATGACCACAAAGCCTAAAATATTTACTATCTGGCTTTTTATAGAAAAAGTTTGCCAACCCCTGGGCTACTCTTTTTTTTATTGTTTTAATTTTTGGCTGCCTCAGGTCTTAGTTGCGGCATGCAGGATCTTTTGTTGCAGCGCGCAGGCTCTTGTTGCAGCTCGCGGGCTTCTCTCTCATTGAGGTGTGTGGGCTCAGTAGTTGTGGCGTGTGGGCTTAGTTGCCCCACGGCATGTGGGATCTTAGTTCCCCGACCAGGGATTGAACCCACAGCCCCTGCATTGGAAGGCGGATTCTTTACCACTGGACCACCAGGGAAGTCCCTGGGCTACTCTATTTTTGTATTTATATAGATGTCAATTTTCAACAAGACAGTAAACCCACAAAAACAAGAATTTATTGTACTTCTCTGTTTATTTGTAGCCTTTAATACTGTATCCAGCATGTAGCAGAATTTCAATATTTAGTGAACAAACGCATTGCTGTGTTCTTGAAAGGGAGAATGTACTGGGTTCCTAATTCACAGAGGGAATGTCACCATGAAAGAAAGATCAATGCCAGGTGCCACTGGGATTGGAGTTTAGCATTTTTTTTCATGAGGTGGAGAGAGAATAAAACGTGTCACAAGTTCAATTCCATTTACAATTCCTACTGATTAAGGACAAAAACTGAGATGTTAATAAACACTTAAAAGTTGCTTTTCATGAAAAATTCCCAGGCTGTATTGATTCCACTGATTTTATTATCCTAACGCAGGCTCTTTTAGTAGGGGCTATATTTACCTACGACTTTGTTTAAAATACACAGGGCTAGGACTTCCCTGGTGGCGCAGTGGTTAAGAATCCTCCTGCCAATGCAGGGGACACAGGCTGGAACCCTAGCTGGGGAAGAGTCCACATGCCACGGAGCAACTGAGCCCGCGCACCACAACTACTGAAGCCCGCACGCCTAGAGCCCGCACTCCGCAACAAGAGAAGCCACCGCAGTGAGAAGCCCGCGCGCCGCAACGAAGAGCAGCCCCCGCTCTCCGCAACTAGAGAAAGCCCATGCGCAGCAACGAAGACCCACCGCAGCCAAAACTTAATTAATTATTTTAAAAAAGAAAAGATACACAGGGCCTCTCCATTTCCTCTCTTATCACATCTAAAGAGCTGATTAGTTTCCAAAGTCCACCATAATTTGGTCCCGCCCTACCCATCCAACCCCAAATCGGAATTCTCTCCCCACAGGCAAGGCTGGCTCTCCAGTCTCCCCAGGCACCTGTCTCCTGCCAAGGCCACCTATCAAACTCTAAGCATCCTTGAAGACCTACCTCAAGCCCACTCCTCCTTCCCTGAAGATCCTGACTCCTCTAGGTTTCCAGGACATGTATTAAAAACAAAGCAATTACCTCTGCTAGACCTTTTGGCACTTGATAGAGCTTGGAAAGTTAGTAGCCATAATGGAACTGTATATTCTCTGTGAAAGAAAACTTCATCTCACCCCGCTTGTGTATCCCACATGAGGTGAGACCCTCAGCAAATGCTTAAAGGTTTACTGAGTTGGTGGGGGTCAAAAGATGAGTAGCCAAGATTAGACAAGAACCCCAAACTGTAATGAACGGAGAGCTAAAGTTAATTCTATAATGGAAAATACACATAGGATGCTAATGGCAAGTCAGTGGGATCAGCAAGGGGTTTAGGGAATAGGTACCTGTGAAATCATCAGTGAATGCTGGAGAACTTTTTAAGATACAGAAATAGGATAGATATTGCAAACTAAAGGTACAAAAGCACATAGTCATCCCTGGTCCTTCCCAAGACTTCTCTAGGCCTGGGTGTGGGAGGTGAGAAAAAGTTAGCTTAAACTAGTTAACAGTTATTAAGGGCTTTACATGGACTCATTAGCTTAAATTTCACAACAACCCTATGAGATTATTATCCCATTTTACAGATGCAGACAAAGAGACACAGAGTCATCTGGCACTGATAACTTACATGTCACAACCATGTAGGTTATCAGTGTCAGAACCAGGATTGAAACCCAAGCATCAGGCCATGGCATCTTAGGTAATAAACAGTTCATCACACATTTTTACAAGGTTAGTCCTAGGAAAGGGATAATAGTTCAGGATTCTTAAAAAAACAAAAAACAAAAAACAACCCAACCTCAGATTGATTATTATACCATTTCTTTATATGTTGTATTAACCATTTTTGAAAAACCAATTTCCATTTAATATTTGTTTTCTTAAAAATAGCTTGGATTTATGAAACCTTCACCACACCGTACTCAAATGTTCATCAATAGGGACCATCCCCTCCATAAAAGGACAGAGGCAGCTCTGCACAGTTGCTACGGAAAGTGACAAAGATTGTCCCCCACCAAACTTTAGTCAGGCTCCTCTGAGTCCTCTTCTCCACTAGACCTCAACCTTGGCCTGTAAGAATTGCAGCTTTTAGCACAATCAATTTCAGCCACCTCCCCACACTAAGAGACTTGAACAAACACTAGCATGTTTCCAGCAGCTCAAGGCTGTCCCTAGGATGGGGACCCCAAGCTCCTTAAAATGTCTGCCTGATAAAGCTCAGGTGGCCGAAAGAATGTACCTGAAGAATATTCAAGAATATTTAAAAATAAGTTATTTCTCTCATGGACATTTTTATTTTGACTATTATTTCAGAGGTCCAGCTAGTAATAGTGATAATAACAGCTAAGCTGCTGCTGAGCACATACTATATCAAAACTGTGCTAAATATTACATATTTTATAAAATTATTTATATAAAAATAAAGCTAAATTAAATATAAGTATTTTCTTTAATCCCACAATAAGTTTTAAGTATGTAGCTCAATTTTTTAAAAATACTTATGCATTTTAAATCAGTAATGCCAAAATATAAACATTCAAATGAAATGTATGCAGCTTACAATAACTTGACACATTCTTAAACTTAAAATACATCACACCAAGAAGCTTAAAAAGCAGTTAAAATTGCAACCTTTGAACATTATATGTCAGTTTTCACACAGTAAAACAGAAGAGTTTTGACTGTGTACATAAATTGCATTTCCAATAGGCTAAAGAAGCATTAAGAAGTTTTCTATCTATAGTCTCTTTTCTCACTGAATAAATTTTTCATGCTATTTTTATCTACCATTTATTTTGTGTAGGACGCCGAGCCAGGCACCCTACTGGCATTATCTCATTGATTAAATGATTCAGTGCACAAAGTTCTAAGACCCATGCTGGGCATAGCTAGTGCTCAATAAATGTTGGCCATTATGATCTCACTTAATCTCCACATGCCGCATCATTCCTAACGAGGGAAGGAGTATTATGCTCCACCACAAATCTGGACACTGTGTTCAGTCCAGAGTGACCCATCTAGTACATGGCAGAGCCCAGCCGAGGTCAGGTCTGTCCCTTCTTGCACTGCCACTTCTCACTTCGTACTTGATTTCAGAACATTCTTGGAAAGGATTTGGTGGCTTGTCAGAAAATATAGTCCATTTCAGACACATGGCATAACGTAGATTACATGTGGACTGGAGACTACTGACTCATTCCCTGTGGGAATTGGAGGAGATCCGTGGAAGAGGGAACACAGGGTGCAGAGACTGCCAGAAGAACAAATGAGACCTGGTTCTACCCCGAACACAGCTTCTGAGAGGGCTCTGCCTCTGTGCCAGGCAGAGGACTGATGCTGAGGTGCTGACTGCCCTGGGGAGCTAACTGACGAGCAGCAAAACAGCCCAAAGACAAAGAGAAAACAGCTGCAAACGGGGATGGATGACGAAAGCAAACAGGGTGGTGAGCTGGGGACCAGAGTTACAACTTTAGATGTTCAGGTAGCAGTTTCTTATACTTTTCCTACCAAATGTTTTATAATCAAATGCTATGGACAAGGGACGCTATATACTCTCCTTCTTCCCTATCCACCTGGCACTTTCCATAATGGTAAACTGAATGGATACGTTTTCTTTTCTTTTTTTTTTTTTTGACTTCATAGGACAAAATTCTACTCTTGGGTGACAAGTGCCAGAGTATCAAGAAAGTTTTGTATGTGCCTTGACAACGAAACGTCTAGAACGGGGCAGGGAGGGGGGGAGGCGGAGGTGGCGGCGCGGCATTTGCTAGGTTAAATGCCTTTTTTTTTTTTTTTTCATGTTTGCTTTCAGGATCCTCCAACTGGGAGTTTCTGGGGCAAAGGGTAGATGCCCAGACATTCTTCTTTGGAGCTGTCTCCACAGACAGCAATTGATAAGAGGCAAAGGAAAACACAAAGACCTCAAGGCAGATTTAGACACTGAGTAGGTGTGTGCTGCCCCATGAATTAGTAATGAACTAAAAACCTCCCAGGATGAACCAAGCAGATGAGGGCTTTTTTTTTTTTTTTTTTTTTTGGTGTTATAAACTTCAGTTACTCTCCAACTATGTATCTAAAGGATAAGGCTCCAAAAAAACAAAAAAAAAAAAAGCATAAAACTCCCTTGGGTAAAGCCCACAGCATTTGCCTCATTGTCTTAGTAAAATCCCAAGTTAGGAAAGCAAAGTTTTATTTCAACTGAAGATATTATTTGACCTGAAAACAGTTTTGAGAAACAGCTATATAAACAATATCCAATCTATTTTCAAGCTGAAGGCAGGGGGTAGCGTAGTGGGTGCTGGGAGTGGTTGGGTGGCTATTTCCACATATACTTGGTCTAAAACTTAGGACTATGAATTCTTCCAATATGAGCTGGTCTCCCACTGTCTCCAAGGATATGAAGACATATATGCAATGTATAAAGACGGCATTTGGGATGCTTAATTTACATATTCTTTGTGAGCATTATTATTATAATTATTATGTATCATTGTACAGTTTCATGTTTGAAGATGGATGAAAAAAGCTAGAGAGGGAAGAGACAGAAAATACATGATATGAAGATAGGTTAAAGACTTTCATTATTTAACCTGGAGGAAAGAAGGTTGAAACGCATACAATTGATCATTGTCTTCAATTATTTGGAAATTTATCATGTAGAAGTTAATGATAAATTGCCCTCCATTTCCAAAAGCAACAAGAGATGGTGTGCTAAAAGTGTTACAGAAAGTGTTTAAGTTAGAACTTCGGAAAAATAAATGTTATGAGACCAAGGAAGAAGGTGAAATCTATTTCTTTCTAGCCCTGTATCGATGGACCAATAAGTATGTTCTTCTAAATGATGCAGATACGGTGGGTCTTATCACTAAATCGGTTATATTCGGAAGCCCTTTCTGTCTTACATTACTTTGATAAACCGTACTCTATCAACCGCTAGCCCAACGTGGACACAGTTCTAGAATACTCCGAGATCCCAGAATGTCCCTGGTGCCAACAATTCAACCTAAAACAAACTGACGATCCTTACAATTCCTGCCTGGTGAATCAAAAGTATTCTCCAATACTGATTCTGAGTTGACCCCGAAGGTCCTCCCGGCAGTTTAAGAAGCAACGTTCAAAGAATCAAATCACAAACGAATCAACAATTTGTAAAAACATTATTCTGTTTTCTGTACATATCTGAAACCCCATTCCCAAGTGCCAAATCTAACTTTTCAGTGACTGTCCAATTAAAAGCGCCCTAAGACTTTGTACGGCGGCAGCAGGAGATGTGCTTTAGAATCTTTGACCCCGAAGTTGTCCTTGAACCAAAAACGTCTAGAGAACCCCACCGGAGTGTATGTGTATTCCTCTCCATTTTCTCACACAGGGGTCGGAAGGAAGACCCTTCCTCCCTTTTCTCTTTAAATTAAGGCCAGATCAGTAGCAGCCTAAGCGCGAAGGGACTACAGGCCTTGGTAGGAAGCTGCTGGACGCTCTCGCTGCGCCTGCCCGGGTCCCCGCGTCCGCCCGGGGAGGACGCGGGCAAGGGCTGCAATAAGGAGGGAGGCCGCCAGGGGGGGCTCCAGTCCCGCCCGGGAAGCGCCGCACGGCTTCCTGGGGGTTGACCCGCGCACGAGGTCCTCACCGCCCGAGGTCCGCGCGCCGCTGCGTGTTTGGCGTCCCGCGGCGGCCGGGGCCTCCGTGGACCGTCCAGCGCCCCCTCATGCGTCTCCTTTCTGCTCGCTTTCACCCTAAACCCCGCAGCGCCCACCTGCGTCCTCGCACCGGCCGGATGCCGGTGCGGCCCGAGCCGCTCTCGAGGGGTCGAATTCCGGGTCTGCAGGAGGCGGGTCTTCTTCGAACTCTATGTCCCGGTAAGGATGAAATGCCTCCCTCCCCTTCCATTCGGCCTGTCACCCCACTGCCCTCAATTCAGGAAGCTCTCTTTCTCCAAAAAAGTGTCGCGTAAGTCGCGGCCGGGATGGAGACTCGCCCCGCCCCCGAAGGGGTTCTAGAAGGAAGGAGAACGGGGGTGGGGGGGGGGCGGTGAGGACCACACACACAAACACACTCGCTCTCTCCCTCCCTCCTGCACCCCTTCACCCCACCTCCCAGCCACGCAGGCAGCCCCCGGCCCCAGAATGGCTCCTCTGGCCCCCACCCGCCCCCGCTCCCGCTCCCCTCTCCCACGGTACCCGCCCGCGCTCCGCCTTCCCCGCGCCCCTTGCGCACCTGGAAGCAAATTCGCGCCTGGAAACCATCCTAAGGGCGGGAAGCGGCTGGTGCTGGGTGGTGAGAGAATCAAATTGAAACGAACCTCTCAGTCGTTGGAAAAGCATTTCCCCACCTGTTTGTACCGGCCTGCAGGATTGGTTAAAATACTTCTGTTTCCTCAGTGGCAATATGAGAGGTTTGGATGAAATTTTTTTCTGGAGCCCATATGAGGGCCTCTGAGCGTCTATACCGCCTTCAGCCTGGAGACTTTTCCAGATTTTAAATGGGGACTGAGCTGCTGTCTCACCAGAGGAGGAAATTTCCTTGAGACCAGGAACAGGAACCCAAGGGAAAGCACCGTGGTAAAAATGCAGCTGGTGGGAATTAATGCACGTGTGTGTCGCCTACTGCAGGGATCAGAGATGGGACCTGGTCCAGGGCACTGTGATGGCGAGATGGGTAAGGGAAAGAGCCCCGCACCTTGTGGGCCCTCAGTCCTTGTTGAAAGAGAGAAGCCGGCTGGGCTGGGTGAAGCACCTCACATCTCCGCCCTAGGACGGTGGGGGGACCTGATGGGCTGTGTGAGGGAGGTTCAGAAAAAGGATGAAGTGCCAAGGCCAAACTTTACCTCCCTTGCAAAGTTTTCCCCCGGCCTACTCTGCTATGCTGGAGGCTGAAATGATTACCACCCTGACCTCCCTCAAACTATGTTCCATTTAGTAAACATTAATCTAGGAAGACCCAACACTAGAGCCAGCAAGGAAGCAGAGATGCTCATTGGGAGGAACTACTGCATCGTCATAGCAACCATCAGTTATACCACCAGTCCCTTTCAACTATAAGTCTCTTATCTTAGGTTGGGTGCCCTGGGAAACAAAGCTGGAGTCTCTTATTCGTGCATGCAGAAAGCTTATTGGGCAGCCTCTGAGTAAATCAGAGAAGCTGCACTGGACAAAAGTTGAACTTCGATGCAGCTGGGAGCCTGACCCAATTCCATAGGGAGCTCAGGAGCTGGGATGGTCCTTCAGAGTTGTCCTGAATCAAGGTAGGGGGCCAGCCCTTTGTACCCCTGCATGGACCAGTCGGTGGTGGAGGAGTGCGCTAGGGAGGTCATATCCTTGGTCATGGCTGGTCCCTTCAGTAAAGGGCAAGTCTCAGGGAAGAGCTCCGCTGTGAGCTATCACAGCCGATGGCTGGAGGAATGGCACCCCAGCCCTCGGAGGATCTGGCTGGCACACCACAGCACCCCCTGCCCGCCTTGAGGGCATTGTGTTTCATTCTCTGCTGCTCTATGCACGTCTGATTTTTTCCCACTGCTTAGGGTGCAGGGATAGATGATGGTCATACTACAGCTCCTAATTTTTTTTAAAAATGTGTTCCATTCTGAAGACAGGCCTAGAGTAAGGCTGGAATATCAAACCCAATTCCACATTTGCGGGACAACTTGGCCCAACTTGGATCAGGTTGCCCACCCCAGTAACCGGTCAGGGACCCGGGTTCGATCCCTGGTCAGGGAACTAAGATCCCACATGCCATGGGGCAACTGAGCCCGCGTGCCGTGACTACTGAGCCTGTGCACTCTGGAGCCCTCACGCCACAACTAGAGAGAAGCCCGTGCGCTGCAACGAAAGATCCCATGTGCCGCAACTAAGACCTGACGCAGCCAAATAAATAAATAAATATCTTTTAAAAAATAATGTAGTGTAGGCAGAGTTGACCCTTGTCACAGTCATTGAGCAAAAAGAAAGAAAGAAAACCCCACTTATTCTGTTATATGGTAGGAGTTGAAGAATTCTAGCCTGTGTTGCTCTGGTTGCTTAATCAACCAGGAAGAACCTACCCCCTTTTACTGTAGAGACCATGGCGGGCAGGATGCAGGATTCAGGGCAAGGACGTTCCCTGAAGCTGACTGGGGGGTGCTAACACGTTAGAACTAGGAGACACGGAGACCATACACTGCTTCATTTTACAGCGAGAAAACGTGTCGCATACATGACTTGGAGTCAGAAGAACTAAACGCAGTTGGGCTCCCTGTTCTGTGCTCCTTTCATAACTCAGGGAAGATTTGGGTCCTGGGCTCCTCTGTCTGACTCTGGCAATAACTACATTGACAGTCTGTCAGCCCTCCTCACTCCTGTCCCTCTCCCCGAGCTCCCCCCTGTGGCTTGAGGATAATGATATTGCCTATTATTACTGAATGCTGACCGAGTGCCATGCATTGGGCTAGGAGCTTTCTCTGCGTTTTCTAGTTTACCCTATGAATCAGGTGTTAGGGATCTACTGGATTGCTTATCTTCTCTTCCCCTGCCTCTTATAAGACAATCGATTTAATAAAAGATAATCCACACTATGTGAATTTTTATAACAAGAATTTATTCATTTTGTGATTAAAAAGGTAAAGCAGTTATCCATATATGTGACCATATGTGAGCCCAAGCTGTAATGACATTTTAAGGAAGCAAGGACAACCTAGAATGCAGTTCCCTTAATTGTAACCTTTGAAAGAAAGAGAAGCCCAAAGTGAGAGAATCTCTGACTGCCTGTCAGGATTGTATTTCCTGGGCAGCAGCAAAGGTCTGTGGGTTATGCAGTCCTAGGCAACTCAAGGGTCTATGGCTAATGCCCAGGTGGCAGCAAGGGTCTCTGGGTAATGCCCGGGAGGCAGCAAGGGTCTCTGGGTAATGCCCGGGCGGCAGCAAGGGTCTATGGGTAATGCCCGGGTGGCAGCATGGGTCTCTGTGTCATTTAGTCCTGGAAAGTGCAAGGGTCTTTGGGGCATGTGTTTCTGGGTAACAGCCAGTGTCTATAGGTAATGCAGTCTGTCGCTGGTATGTGCCGTGAATGACATGGTTTTACTTAAACACCCAGAACATTTTCTGGTGCATTTGGCTACACCACCTCTTCCTCGTGGAAGGACTCTGTTTGGGTCAGCCCCTCACCCACTTTGCACTTGTTCATTGTCAGGATGGGTAACAGGAAGCCCTTCTGGAGGCTCACACCACGTGGACTTCACTGTAGAGGCCCACGTGGCTATCGTCCTGTCCCAAAACATCCGTGACCAGGCTCCGAAACCAGAGATGCCTATGTATCGTGTTGTGTATAATTTTTGGTTATTAATTTACTTTTAAACATTCAGTAATTCTCATCCCAGCATTCTTCTCTTCTGCCTTTGTTTCATTTACGGGGGTACCGTGTTCTTGTGCCAGCCGGGGCCTCACGTCAGAAATCTGAACCTCAGCCTTGTGGAGCCTCGTGCCCTAAGCTTCCCAATCCTTCCTTATTCACGTTTACCTCAGCCCCAGAGGTGCTCGCCTCTGCTGGGTTGCTACCTCAGTTACGCCTTCTCTTTTATTCCATCCAGTAGTTAACCACCTTTTACCTCGTTAATAATTCTTTGTATTGAAATTTTCCCTGTTCAAATCACTTGTATGATTTTTGCCCCCTGCCTGGACCCTGACAGATAGATACTGGTAGAAATTCCCTGTTTGACTCACAGACTTAGAGAACAAACTTATGGTTACCAGAGGGGAAGGGATAGTCAGGGAGTTTGGGATTGACGTGTACACACTGCTTTATTTATTTATTTTTGGCTGCATTGGGTCTTCATTGCTGTGTGCAGGCTTTCTCTAGTTGTGGCGAGCGAGGGCTACTCTTCATTGCAGTGCAAGGGCTTCTCATTGCAGTGGCTTCTCTTGTTGCTCAGCACGGGCTCTAGGCGCATGGGCTTCAGTAGTTGCGGCACGCGGGCGTCAGTAGTTGTGGCTCGCGGGCTCTAGCGCTCAGGCTCAGTAGTTGTGGTGCGTGGGCTTAGTTGCTCCACGGCACGTGGGATCTTCCTGGACCAGGGCTCGAACCCGTGTCCCCTGCATTAGCAGGTGGATTCTTAACCACTGCGCCACCAGGGAAGTCCCTACATTGCTATATTTAAAACGGTTAACCAACAAGGACCTACTGTATAGCACAGGGAACTCTGCTCAATGTTATGTGGCAGCCTGGATGGGAGGGGAGTTTGGGGGAGAATGGATACGTGGATATGTATGGCCGAGTCCTTTTGCTGTGCACCTGAAACTATCACCGCATTGCTAATCAGCTATACTCTAATACAAAATAAACTGTTTTTTTTTAAAAAAAAGCCTGTTTGAAGCAGGTTCAAGACAGCTGGGCAGGGAGGGGGCAAGTCAGTGGGAGGAGACATCTCTGAAGGAATTTTGATAGGAAGCTGAATTGAGAAATGGGGCCAAAGTTGAAAGGGGATGGGGGGGGGTTCTGTTTTGTTTTGCTTATTTAACATTTTATTATGGAAAATTTCAAACGTATACAAAAGTAGAGAGCATACACCCCATATATAAAAAGAGTATAACAAACCCCCATATACCCATGTTATGGGTTGAAATGTGTCCCCCTCAAAAAATATGTTGGCATTCTAATCCCCAGTACCTGTGAATGTGACCTTATTTGGAAATAAGGCCTTTACAGAGATAATCAAGCTAAAATGAAGTCCTAAGTGTGGGTCCTAATCCAGTATGACAGGTGTCCTCATCAAAAGGGGAAATCTGGACACAGAGACGGACACACACAGAAGAAAGAAGATGTGAAGACACAGAAATCACCATGTGAAGATGGAGGCAGAGGTCGGAGTGATGCATCTACAAGCCCAGGAACACCAAAGATCTCCAGCAACCCCCGAAGCTGAGAGAGAGGCCTGAAGAGATTCTCCCTCAGGACCAGCCTTGCTGACACCTTGATCTTGGACTTCTAGCCTCTAGAACTGTGAGACAATAAATGTCTGTTGTTTAAGTCCCCCAGTTTGTGGTACTTTGTCCCGGTGGTACTTTTGTACCCAGGTGGGTTGGGTACAACCCATCACCAAATTTCTCTCCACCCATACCCGCTTCTCCTTCTCAGATGCTTTAAAGGCAACAGTAAGGGGGAGGAGACATCCCAAATGGAAGGCCATCCTGGGCCAGGGCCTATGCTGGGGTGGGGATGGGTGCCATGGTGGTCCCAGGAGCCCTCTGGAAGGAACAGGCAGAGGAACTGGAAGCATTCAGTTGTTTCAGTGATGGGGAGACAGGCTTGGACGGGCCTTTCCTTGTGGAGTGCGGTCCTCTCCACTGCAGAGGCCAGGCCGAGCCTTACTAACTTTTCCCTGAGCCTTTGCACTCACTCCAGACAGGTGGCCGGGATGTATGAATACATAATTATAACACAAGTACACAAATTCAACAAAGATGCTTCCTCTTCCTTCTCCATTCCAATCTCTAGACAAGCCCTAATCGGTTTCAGCTGGCAGGGATGTCACTTCACCCTTTTTTGTGACTCTTGTCTTTCCTCTTCTACTGTTTTGATTTGAGCTTTATTACACTTTTCTTTCAAATACTCCCAGGTGCCTATGTACCTTGTCCTGCCCTTGAGCTGGAGCCTGGCCTTGTTGCCTTCCCACCTCACCTTCTGTTCACTCCTCAATGCACTGTATCAGGATACTGACCCCATCTCACCAGTGAACCGAGTGCTAACCATCCCCTAACCTTACACTCCCATTAGCACAGCTCCAGCTTCAGCTTGTGCTGTTCTCTCTGCAGTGCTTGATTCTGTTGACCACTCCCTTCTTTTTTTTTTTTTTTTTTTTGACTCTGTACATTAGACCACTCCCTTCTTGACAGTCTCCTCCTTTGGCTTCCCAGAGATTGCACACTTCCTTGGGTGGCAGACCACTTCTCCTCCCAAGGGTCTGACTGCACTGCGTAAGGCTCCCTTTGTGGGCCCCCCTCCCCTTGCCTGTCCAGGAAATGCCAGGGCTCCTCATTTCCCCTTCCTGCACTGCACGCCTTCCAAGTAGGACCTCATTCATCTCCATGGCATCACCTGCCAGCTGTAGGCCCATGGTTCCAATTCTATATCTCCGTCCTTAAAGACACTAAACATTGTATTTTAAATTGTATGTCGTAAATAGAAGAGTATGTAAGATATCTGTAACACTTTGAAGATTTATAAAAATAAGGCACACCCTTATATAACCACCAAACAGTTTTGGAGCTAGAACATGGCTATCATTTTAGATGGTCCCTATGTGTCTCTCCCTGATCACATTCCCAAGACTAACATTCCTCCCCTTGTTGTACCTTATAGTTTACCACTATGTATTAATCCGTAAGCTATATTTTTTAGATACTCCACTTTTATTCAACCAAGTGGCTTCTACTGAACCAAGCTTCCACAGGTAACAATTGTAAATTCTGGGGAAAAATATAAAAAACAATGACCTGAAGGCACCAGAAAGCAACCGAAACAAGCAGATACTGGATGGGGGTTGACACTTGGAAAAGAAAGGAACCGAGTGAGTTTCCCACTTCTTAAAATGGATTTAGGCTAAAAGCAGGCCCCAATCCTCACAGCTAAAATAGGTATACAGACAGCTAAAACCTGAATAGAGCCCCACAGTCTTCCTAGTTTGAAAACTGAAAAACAGAGATTGTGGCAAAAGCTGGCAAGTTAAGTAGGGGAGTTCCAAAGGAGAGAACAAGAGATGAGGAGCCCCCAAATCTGCATATATATCCTGTCCAAACCTCTGATTGACCACTGAGTTATGTAGGCATGGGGTAGACTCCAAGAAGCCCAGCTGAGGCTAAAAGAACAAAACTGAAATTTGAGCTGCTTTTTACTAAAAGGGAGACCAAATTTGCAGAAGGAGTTCAGCCAAGTTAATTGCTAAAATAGATAAATCAATATTCTGTGGAAGAGCTGTATCCAGACTCCATATCACGTATTATTCACAATAACCAGAACAGAATCCAAATTACTCAACAGATAAACAGGAAAATATGACCAAGAGAAAAAAAAAAAAGCAATGGAAACTGACCCCAAGAGAACCCAGATGTTGGAATTAGCAAAGATATTTAAAGTAGTTGTTATAAGTATGCTTAAGGACATAAAAGAAAATAATGACTATTGGAAAGACAGTAAATTTGAGTGGAGTAATAGAAGCTAGAAAGAAGACCCAAATGGAAATTCTAGAACTGAAAAGTACAATATCTGAAATTTAAAATTCATTGAATGGGCTTAGCTACAGATTGAAGATGACAGAAGAAATAAAGAACCTGAAGACAGATCAGTAAAAATTATCCAATCTGAAAAACAGAAAAAGATTGAACAATATATATGTATTAGTTTCCTATCACTGCTGTAACAAACTTAGTGGCTTAAAAACAACACAAATGTATTATCTCACAGTTCTGTAGGTCAGAAGCCTGACTCAGGTCTCACTGAGCTGAAAATCGATGTGTCCACAGAGCTGTGTTTCTTTTGGAGGCTCTAGAGGAGAATCCATTGCTGGCCCTTTCCAGCCTCTCGAGGCCACCCACATTGCTCGGCTCCTCCTTCTTCTAAGCCAGCAACATTTCACATCTCTGTGCCTTTCTTCTGTAATCACATGTTCCGCTCTGACTTTTCTATTTTGCCCCCTTTTCTGCTTTCAAGGACCTTTGTGATTTCTTTGAGCCCACTTAGATAATCCACATTAATCTCCCCATCTCGAGGTCCTTATTATTGCATCTGCAAGGTCTCTTTTGCCATGTAAAGTAACACATTCACAGGTTCCAGGTATTAGGACACGAGCATCTTTGGGAGGCTTTTTTCTGCCTACTACAATATACTTTATAGTTTTTCTCCTTTTTGAACTCCTTGTAAAGTGTATTACACTGTCATTCTCTCTCTTTTTTTTAAAAAATAAGTTTATTTATTTTGGGCTGCATTGGGTCTTCGTTGCTGTGCGGGCTTTCTCTAGTTGTGTCGAGCATGTGCTACTCTTCGTTGCGGTGCACGGGCTTCTCATTGCGGTGGCTTCTCTTGTTGCGGGGCACGGACTGTAGGCACGCAGGCTTCAGCAGTTGCAGCATGTGGGCTCAGTAGTTGTGGCGTACGGGCTTAGTTGCTCTGCGGCATGTGGGATCTTCCTGGACCAGGGCTCGAACCCGTGTCCCCTGCAATGGCAGGCGGATTCTTAACCACTGCTCCACCAGGGAAGTCCCTGTCATTCTCTTCTGTGTACTGCTTCTTTCACTCACCATGATGTTTGTAACTTTCATGTCTGGTAATGTGTGTAGCGCTCATTCATTTTTTTGTCATTGCTATATTGTAGTCCATCAAATTTCATATACCACAATTTATTCATCTTTGTTGATGGACATTTAGATCATTCATCTTTTGGCTTTCACAAGCAATACTACTTGTACATATATCTTAATGCATATGTGTACCATTTTCTCTACGTTTTATACCTAAAAGATAAACTGTTGGGTCATAGAGTATCAATCTTCAACTTTAATAGCTGATGTCAAACTGTTTTTCAAAGTGCCTCAATTTATACACACACACACACACCCCACCCCTGCCACCAGCAGCTTCAATTGCTCCACATCCTACCCAGTACTTGGTATTATCAAACTTCAAAAATGTTGCCGGACTTCCCTGGTGGTGCAGTGGCTAAGAATACGCGTGCCAATGCAGGGGACACGTGTTCAAGCCCTGGTCTGGGAAGATCCCACATGCCACGGAGCAACTAAGCCCATGTGCCACAACTACTGAGCCTGTGCTCTAGAGCCCGTGAGCCACAGCTACTGAGCCCTCGCGCCACAACTACTGAAGCCCACGCGCCTAGAGCCCGTGCTCTGCAATAAGAGAAGCCACCTCACTGAGAAGCACGCACACCGCAACGAAGAGTAGCCCCCACTCGCCGCAACTAGAGAAAGCCCGTGCGCAGCAACAAAGACCCAACGCAGCCAAAAATAAATAAATAAATTGATAAATTAAAAAAAATTTTTTTGCTGATCTGGTGGGTATGTAATCACAGCAACCAGTGTCTAGTTAAGTCAACAGAAAAACTCTAGGTATTTCAACAGAGGGAATTAGGGAAATTGTTTACAAAAATGTTGATACAGAAGGAAGGGCAAACTAAGAAAGATTGCAAGATTAGTAATTGTAAGAAGCTGACACAGCTCCTAGGGCTGATGCAACACAAGAGAGGAAGGTTGACACATCCTCCAACACTGGCTGCTCAGAACTGATAGAGGCGCACTTGACATTCTCTGGGAACACAGAAGGGGCTCCTCTGTGATGCTGTTCCTGCAGTTCTGCAGGGACATTCACTATTTCTGGTATATTCACTGTAGCTTGTGAGAGCACCTCTTTGTAGCCGATGGCTCAATCCCAGTATCCACCTGGTCACCCTGGTCGGAATCCTTGGATGCCCTCCTCTTCCAGTCTCTTCCCCACTCCTCAGCCACCCCCAACCCTGTCTGTTCTACCTTCCAAATTTCTCTAACCTGGGCTCTCTCCTCCCTCCTGTCATCGTGGACTGCAGGGACTCCTGACACATCTCTCTACTCCAGCTCCCAGCACTGGGTCTGGCGAAAACTGCCTGCCCACAAAATGTTTCTTTGATGATCTGAAAACAGAAGTGTTGGGGGCAGATGAACCATAAGATCCCCTCCAGTTAGACATTCTGGGATAAAGAGAGAAAGCGGCTTCCCTTTCTAACCTGAGTCAACAGGAGGACAGTGGTGGCCACACTGATGGTGCAGCTGGACCAGTTGTTGAGCTACTGAGATGTTCTCACACCTGCTGGTGAAGAGCCTCCGCGAGCCCCTCCAGGGACACCCTGCAGACCTCCCCAGCACTGAGGGGTTAAGGTGGACCCCAGCCTGGCGAGTGCTTGCACATTTGAACATCACTCCGGAAGGGTGAGTCTGGGAGGAGAGTTAGTTTCACTGAGTCAAGATCTGTTGGTTTGGGTGAACTCTATTCTGTGACTTTTAAAATTGATTAATTGATTGATTAATTAATTATACAGTAGGTCCTTGGTTATCTATTTTAAATATAGCAGTGTGTCTTTTGTGACTTTTTGTTTTAATAGAGGTATAGCTGACATTCAATAATGTTTTTAGTTTCGGTGTATAACATAGTGACTCAACGTGTGTACACAGTGTGGAGTGGTCACTACAATAAGCTTAGTTACCGTGTGTCACCTTACAAAGGCAATACAATGTTACTGACTACACTCCCCACGCTGTACACTGTGTCCCTGTCATTTTATTTTATTAACACACCTTACAAAGGTAATACAATGTTACTGACTACACTCCCCACGCTGTACACTGTGTCCCAGTCATTTTATTTTATTAACATCTTTATTGGAGTCTAATTGCTTTACAGTGTTGTGTTAGTTTCTGCTGTATAACAAAGTGAATCAGTTATACATATACATATATCCCCATATCCCCTCCCTCACACCCTCCCTATCCCACCCCTCTAGGTGGTCACAAAGCACCGAGCTGATCTCCCTGTGCTATGCAGCTGCTTCCCACTAGCTATCTATTTTACATTTGGTAGTGGATATGTGTCATTTTGTGACTTTTAAAGTCTAAATGAAATAAGGTGAAAACCCAGACTCCCTGGGCAAAAGGGAAGCTGTGGGTATTCTCAGAAGGGGCTTGCTATTTAGCGCCTCAAAGAAGGGGCTTGGGCTTAGTTGCTCCGTGGCATGTGGGATCTTCCCGGACCAGGGCTTCCCTGGTGGCGCAGCGGTTGAGAGTCTGCCTGCCGATGCAGGAGACGCAGGTTCGTGCCCCGGTCTGGGAGGGTCCCGCATCCCGTGGAGCGGCTGGGCCCGTGAACCATGGCCGCTGAGCCTGCGTGTCCGGAGCCTCTGCTCCGCAATGGGAGAGGCCACAACAGTGAGAGGCCCGCCTACCGCAAAAAAAAAAAAAATGTTTCCTTGCCTTGTTTGTGGCAAGGAAACAGAGAGCAGAGTCAATTCCCTCCATCTCATCAGTCACCTTGGGGCTTTAAGGAAACAGGTCAGGCCCTGCCTCAGGGCAGGAAGGGGAGGGGAGGAGGGAACAGCTGGCTTGGCAGAGGGTGCTTAGGCCTCTGTGCTTTAGGCCAGTAGGATAGGGCAGGCTGGCAGCCAACTCAGCCTAAGGACAGCAGGGCAGACGCAGCTCTTATGACTACACGTAGTGGAGTGACAGAGTGTATTACCAGCCCTGAGCTCAGGTTTCAGCAAAGGCTTTTAATAGCTCCAGAGGGTTTGCCAAGCTGCCCTGGACTATGTCACTTACTCTGAAGCTACTTGCCCAGGGCCAGGCACACCACAGGGACCCAGCATTTCTGTCCATCCCCACCTTCAGGCATTCAAGTACCCCTCGCCGAGACCCCGGGCACACCAGCCCCTCAGTCCGACCAGGCTGGGCCAACACCCGTCACTGTTTCAGTTGGCTCTGGCTATACCCTATGTCCCCTAAGTTACAACCAGCATCCCTGAATCTGTGCCCAAACCAAAGAGGATCTGCTGTCCTGAAGCCTCAGGAGTGTGCGGGCACTTCCTCCACGCAGAGCCCCATCTTCAGGGGGTGGAGGGGGGAACTGCCCTGAGCCCATGAGGGTCACCCTCTGTCAGGGCCCCCGTGACAGGGTGTGTATTTGTTTAGAGTAGGGAACTCCCTAACGGTTTTTTCTAACAGTGTGAAACTACCTGACCCACAGGGGACTGAAATTGAGATATGCGCAACGTCCCACACAGAGACTGACCCACAAAACTGGAGACCAGAGGCCCCTGAACATCCTAGAGCACTCTCTGGGCACTCTAAGGAACTAAAAAGAAAAATACAATTTTTGAGGTGCACTGGTTTTCCGAGGTTAGGTATCATTCCTTATTCTTTCATTTATTAATTCATTTAACAAACAAATTTCCAAGCTCCTTTCATGTGCCATAACTGTTCCAGTAACCTACTGCTGTGTAACCATCCACCCAAGACTTAATGACAAAGGCCTTTCTGCGGATGACTCAAATCTACAAGTGAAATAAGAAAAGATGGCTGATTTGACTACATAAAAATTTAAAAACTTCTGTGTGGCAATAGATTCAAAAGTCAAATGACAAGCATTTAGGAAAAAAATATGCAACTCATATCACAGAAAAAGAACTAATCTCTCAAATAATTAAGAGTTCTAAGAAATGAGGGGGGGGGTGGGAATAGCAAAAATAGAGACAGCACATTCTAAAAACACAAATGGCCCTTAAGTTCATAAAGAGATCAAGCCCATTAATCCAAAAAGAGAACTTCTAATTTTAAGTACCCTGTGATACAATTTCTCGTCTATCAGACTGACATAAATTCAAAAGCTGGATACTGGCCCCCTCTGTCAAGGCCACAGGGGAGTAGGCAGGCTTGTCCAGCACAGGTAGAGGGCAGAATGAGACAGTCTGGCGATGTGGAAGCATCCAGCAACATCACGGTTGTGTTAGCCTTTGCTCTAGCTCTCCCTCCTCTGGGAGGTTAACTTTCAGTGATCCGTGACCGTGGTATATACTATGCAGCATTGCCGTGAAGCAAAAAAATGGGAAACATTTTTTTTGAGAGTCAATTTTCTCTCCGTAAGGGACAGATACATAAAACTGTGGCTTATTCACACAGTTGAAGACTACCTAAGTATAAAAATAGCATGAGGAAACATGTTTTTTTAATGAATGTGGACAAAGCTCAAGGATATACTGCTAAGGCACAGAAGAGTGAGTATTGCAGGCTATTCCTAGTGCCAGAAAAGTGCGAAGATTTGCCCACACGTACATTACAAACAAAAAACAAAAAACCCCACGGGGCTTCCCTGGTGGCGCAGTGGTTGGGAGTCCGCCTGCTGATGCAGGGGACACGGGTTCGTGCCCCGGTTCAGGAAGATCCCACATGCCGCGGAGCGGCTGGGCCCGTGAGCCATGGCCGCTGAGCCTGCGCGTCCGGAGCCTGTGCTCCGCAACGGGAGAGGCCACAACAGTGAGAGGCCCGCGTACCGCAAAAAAAAAAAAAAAAAAACCCACGAAGAATACTAAGAAATTAATATAAGTTTCCTGAAGTGAGTGGTGGGAGTGGGTTGGCCAGGGATGGGGTGAAAACAAGATACCCCACTGCACACCTTGTGTGTTTCTTCTTTGAACTACATGAGTGTGTTATCTCTTTAAAAAATTAAATATGCATAACTCAATGAGAAGGAAATATACCATGTCGAGTTATATGGGACACAGCTAAAATCGTCTTTAGAAGTTTAAAGCTTTAAATACATTGAATAGGATACAAGGGGGAAACCTTTTTTTTTTAGTTAAATAAAGTTGGAACAGAGCAAAGCAGGCTTGTTAATAATGGCTGTACATTTCACAGTGCAACACACAGGCTATATTATATTTAATCAAATTAAACTATAAGTCAAGTTTCTTGTCAGGGTTGTTTTTTTTTTAATGAAGCTCTTAAGTTTTGGTATAATTTTAACTCACAGAAAAAGTTGCAGAGGTACTACAGAATTTCCTCTATGCCCTTCACCTAGTTTCCTGTGATGTTAATGCCTTGCATAACCATGATACAAAGCTAGAAATTAACATTGGTACATTACTGTGAACTAAACTCTAGATTTTAGATTTTTCCAAGAATGTCCCTTTCCTGTTCCAGGATCCAATCCAGGATACCACACTGCATTTAGTATCAAGGACTGCTTTTATTTCATAAACTTAGCCGAGGGACTTTCCTCTTGCTGATGAAGGAGGAACTCCTGGGCACATTTCTGGCTCTCACTTATTAATCCCTTCCCACCTCTCTGGATGTGGTCACTATTTTAACCTGAGGAACATAGCAAGGTAGTAAGGACGTAAGACCTTGAGACTTACTCCCTGACTTCCCACACTGTGTGCTGCTGCTTTGGTGAGCCCAGAGGGACAGGGTGGGAGGGAATGTTCTTTGTAATTCTCAGCCAATTCAATCGGCAGAAGTTGATTGAGCCTCAGCTGTGTACAAGGTACTCTGGTAGATGCTAAGGGGGAAAACAGAGTTGAGTAAGACCTTTTCCTAATTTTAGGAGCTGACCCACCCAGGGAGTGGACCCAGTTGAATACAACACCAGACAGGGGGTGAGAGGCAGCATACCAGCAGCAAAAACAAGAGATGGGGAGATGCATCCCACCTGAGAGGACTGAAGAGGGCTTCCTGGAGCAGGTGACTTTCGAACCATGCCTTGAAAGAAGGGTAGGGTTTCAAGGGTTGGCAAAGGGGAACGGAATTCTGGACCGAAGAAATGGTGTAAGCAAAGGTGCAGCAGCGTGAAAATGTGGGCACATGTAGAGAACCAGTAGCCCGGGATTCCTGGTGCTGGATATGTGTGTTAAAAGGAGGGAGACTGACCTCAGGGAGGGCCTCCAGTGCTGGGCGGGAGATCCACCTCCCTCCAGAGGGTAGTGATGCCAAAGGTCAGAGCTGCAGCCATGCTGTAGGGTGAGCTGGTGGCAATGGGATACGTGGGGTGGAGCAGGGGGCCTGGGGGAAGGGATTTCTCTTGTCTTCCTGGGGTGATGGGCACCCAGCCCAGGGGGGTCACTGGAATGGAAGGGGGCAGAGGCTGGCAGGGAAAGGCTGTGGTGGGATCACGGTCAGGATGTGAATGTGAGGATGAGGAAGGAGGCGGAGGTGGGTGACTGAGGCGAGCCTGAGGGACAGAGATGAGGCAGCGGATATGGTCTGTGCTGAAAGGGCCGGTTGGACTGAGGGAATTTGAGGTCAAGTGTGCTAGAAGTCCCCACTCAGAGGTCAGGCTGGAGCCTGGTGCCAGGTATAAATGTGGCATCATCCATGAAGAGGTGGCAGTGTGTCCCCAGGGCAGAGGAGGAAGGAGCCTCTTCACAGGGGCCATGTCCCCATTACTTCCGTCAGCTAAAAAAATATATTCACAACCTAAAAGTTGAGAGTTATGTTTTATTCGGTGGGAATTTTTTAGGACTTCAAGCCTGGGAGGCAGCATCTCAAGTAACCCTGAGAGAACTGCTCCGAGGAGGTGAGGGGTGGGGGGACCCAGGATAGATGGGAGTTTTGCAACAAAGGGCAGGTAGTCTGAACATCAAAAGATTATTGTTAATTAAAGAAAACCAGGGACTTCCCTGGTGCTCCAGTGGCTAGGGCTCCGCGCTCCCAATGCAGGGGGCCCGGGTTTGATCCCAGGTCGGGGAACTAGATCCCGCGTGCCGCAAGGAAGATCGCACATGACGCAACTTGAAAAAAAAAAAAAAAAGATCCCGCATGCTGCAAGGAAGATCCCGCAAGTGGCAACGAAGATCCCTCGTGCTGCAACTAAGACGCAGCGCAGCCAAATAAATACATAAATATTAAAAAAAAATAAAATAAAAAATTAAACCAGATATCTCAAGTTAAGGAAATCAGTACTTTTCTGTGTATGGGAAGATGCAAGAGTCTGGGCTCACTGAAATTATTCCTTTGATACACAACCTCAGCTATCTGGGGCCAGTATCCTGTGTTTTCACATCCTGAGTTTCCTCAGGGCTCACCGTAGGGAGTGGCTGCAGTCTGATGGCTGCTAGATGGCAGGTATTCTTTCCTTCCTAAGTCCGCTTAGGACCCACCAGCTCACCACTGGCTGTGGCTGCAACTGCTGATGAACTGTGACATCCTCTGTTCACTGATGTGGCGGTCAATATTCCATTGATCACTTCTGTCACCTCAGGATCTGTGACCCCCCTGCATAACTTGTCAAGGAAGCCAAAGCATTTCTGGAACTCATGGACACCACTGTGCATGTAACCACCTAGAGATGGCCTCGTCAACCCCAGCTCCCAGCCTCCCCAGACCCCCACCACTCAGTAAGGTCCAAACTCCTTAGCTCCACACTCAGACCCATCCTCACCCTTACCCACATTTTCCAGCCACCAACTTTCCCTGCATTGTGACCCGCCCCCCAGCATGTCCACCAGTCCGGTCTTCAGGACCAGGGTCTCTGATCACCTCCCCCCTGCCCCACCGGCACACACACACACCCCAGGGAGAATTTACTGTACAGCTCTCTCCAGCCCTCAGCTGGCTGGATTCTGGTTCCAGTTAGGAGCTCTGCTGGACTGTGACCCCTTAGGGACCACATGGATTCTCTCCTAGGCCTTCCAACTAGCAAATGGTGCTGAGTGAATAGGAAATATTTTCCCTTCCTTGTCCTAGACTAGCCACTTTCAGAGACTCAAAGGATGCGCACTACAGTGCCCTTATTATAGGATTTAGCGCCCCAAACATCCCCTTGGGGTACTTGATCCTCTCCAGGCTCAACGTCATCGTCTATAACCATTCCTCACCTGGGGGGTTCCTCACGTTCCCAATTTATACATTCATTCCTTCACCCATACAACAACTATTAAGGCTGGCTCATGCCAGGCAGGGTGAGGACCCCAGGACACAGTGAGAACACGGTGGACGCAGCCCCTCCTTCCAGGAGGACATTAAACCACTAAATAAAGAGTCACCCCACCTTTAGCCCTACGGTACTGGTGAGGACCCACGGGGTGCCCCGCTCGCTGGGGCAGCTCCTGGGCCTTCGCCAGCTCCTGGTCCCGCGCAGGGGCAGGGGTGGCCATGTGGACTGTCCAAGGGTCGCGGTTCCACCACCCACGTGTCAAGCAGGGCCGGCTCCGCTCCCTGCGTCGCGGCCCCGGGTGTAGCCCGAGATTTTGAAGGTCGTTTGGCCACAGCCCCCGGGTTCCCCAGCCGCTCGGCTCACAGCCTGCGCCGGGCGGGCGGGGACGGCTTTCCCCGTGCGGGCGGCGGCGGGAGCTGAAGGTCAGGTCCGACCACCTTCGGGATCCAGCCAGCCCGCCGGAAGTCCCGCGGGCGGGGCGGGGCGGGGCGGGGCGGGGGTCTGGACGCTGAAGGGCGGAACCCGGAACTCTGGCGTCCCTAGGCTCCGGCGCGACTTAGCTGGATGGAGAGACGGCCTCCTTGAGACCGCGGGACGCGAGCGATGGGTGAAGGTCCCCAGTCCGGGGCCCCCGAGACCGGAGTGTGATGGGGGAGGCCACGTGGGCGCTTCCATCCGCCCACCCACTTACTTGGGACCGCGGTGGGGGGGGGGCTCGCCGCCCTCCTGGCGGTAGCAAGTCCTGCGTCCGCAGCCTCTGGAGCAGGCCGAGCCACACCGGCGGTGGGGGGCGCGGGGGGACGGGGGGCGCGGGGGGACGGGGGGGCGGGGACCTGGCCGCACTTGACCTCCCAGGGTTCCGGGAGCCCCAGGTCAGAGAGGCAAGTTCGCGGGCGTCTGCGGGTAGGCAGGTCTCAGGCCCGGCCGGGAGAGCCTGAAGGGTGAAAATGTTAGCCCTGGGCGACGGAGGAAGCAGCCCTGACTTGAGCAGGCCGGAGACAGTGTAGTGCCCGGTGGTCGGGACTGGGGCCTGGGGTCGTGCCGCCCGCGCTAAATCCTCGCTCCACCCCATTCTCTCTGTGTGACCTGGAGAATGGCCTGCACCTCCCTGTGCCTCAGTTTCTGGGTTTGCGAAGGGACAGAAAAGGAAACTGAGGGTTGAGAGGTTTTACTAACTTGCTCAAGGTCACACAGCCAGCAAGTGGTGGAGCCCAGGCCTAGCTAACCCCCCAACCTATTCTAGAAAGTTCTGCTGTGAAGCCCTCCCAAGATTTTCCTCACCCAGTGGACCCAGCTTAGCTTTCCTCATCTGGCTCTCTCCCCATAACCCCCGGGGGCAGCGCAGGCAGCTGAGCCCTCTGGGTAGTGCCAATGCTCTGGACACATTGGGTGTGGATGAGGGGCTCCGGAAGTGCAGGCTCCATGAATGGTCATTCTGTGTTTCAGGTCTAATCTCAGAGCTGAAGCTCGCTATGCCCTGGGGCCACATTGCTGCCAAAGCCTGGGGCTCCCATAAGAGCCCCCCAGTTCTCTGCCTTCACGGGTGGCTGGACAATGCCAACTCCTTTGACAGACTCATCCCTCTTCTCCCAAAAGGTGGGCGTGAGGCTGAATGGAAGCCAAGGGGTGAGGCAGTGGGACTGCAGGAGAATCAGGAAGGGGAGGTGGCTGACCTAGACGCCTTCCCCTACCCTTTCCCTCTGTCTCAGACTTTTATTACGTTGCCATGGATTTCGGGGGTCATGGGCTGTCATCCCATTATAGCCCAGGTTTCCCGTATGACCACCAAAACTTTGTGAGTGAGGTCCGAAGGGTCGCAGCAGGTGAGTAAGAGACAGAGCCTGTATGTTCATCTCTGTGTGTTGTGGGTGTGTGTTTGGGGGAGTGCTCTGGGACATGCCCTCATCCTTGGAGTTGGGTGTGGTGGCCAGGAAGCAATGCTGGCTTGGGCGTGACTTGGGGTCTGGCCCCAGTTCTGCCAGGAATTCATGGGTGACTTTGGGAAAGCTGGAGAGAGCTGGCAAGAAGAGCTCACTTCCCCCTGCGAGTTCCACCCCTGCTGTGGAACTGGGACTCCTTTAAGTGGGTTTCCTGAGTGGGGCATCCCAGATGCTGGGGAGGGATTTCCCGAGCACAGCGACTGCAGGACAGAGGGTGCGGGGAGGCTGGGCCCATCCAGACCTGGCTCTGTGTGTTTTCAGCCCTGAAATGGAACCGTTTTTCCCTCCTGGGCCACAGTTTTGGTGAGTACGCTTTGGCCAAGACCTGACTGGTCTTGGGCTGTGGGGCTGTGAGGAAGGGAGGGGAGTTGGTACACAGGTATCTTTCCCTTGCACTTCTGGAACCGCAAGGAGAGATGGAGGGGGTTCATCAGACATTGACCCTTGGGCACCATGCCCTCTGACCTCAGGTAGCTCCCCAAGGGACACGTGGCCCCGTAGATAGCAGTCTCCGGATCTGACGAGGGAAACAGGGTCATGTCTGATGCAGGGACCCCGTGGCCCCAGAGAGGGAGCCTCAAGTTTGATAGTGAATGCAGAGCCCGGCCTGCTGGTGGGGGACAGGAGCCTGGCCCCTGGCTCGGGGCTGGCTCGACCCCTGGGAAGGAGTTTTAGAAGGACTTTGAGAGCTGGGGAATATCAGCTAACTACTCTTTTGTCCCCCCAGGTGGCACTGTGGGTGGAATGGTGAGTAGATTACAGTGACCATCCCTGCTCGTGCTCCAGGTGGGGTGGGGAGAGCAGGACGACGAAGGGAACTTGCCTGGAAAGGGGAGTGCCCCCTCACATCGGGAGTTCCAGGCAGCGTTTTAGTGACTGTGCCAGCTTCCTTTGTAGTCCCGTGATAATCACTGTTGTGAGGGCATTCCTGATGGAGTTAAGTGTTCCAACAGTGCCCATCTCCTCCGTCACAGAGAACCCTGGAGTCCAGCCCCAGGGTCGGGATCTTGATGCTGGATGCAGACTGGGAGTAGGGGAGAGAAGGGTGCCCTGAAGGGATAGGAGATTCTTGCTGGCCTCTTGGGCAGCACCCTTTCCCCAGCCTAAAACACCGGTGTCCCCACAGGAAAGTGAGTCCCTTTCCCTGCCTACTCTCCCCTTCATCTTTACCCTTTTGTGTCACATTATAGTTTTCCTGTATCTTCCCTGAGATGGTGGATAAACTTGTCTTGCTGGAATCCTCGCCATTTATCCTGGAAACTAACGTAAGGACAGGGCTTTTCATGCATGCTGTCGCTGGGGTAGACCTGGGTCCGGTCCCAGGTAGTGCCCTCAGCCCTGCCTCCCTCAGTGGGGCGGGAGGAGGTGGCAGAGGGTAGACAAAGGGCCTCAGGGCCACCCCCCCCCCCCCCGCCAGAGGACAGGGTTATGCTACTTACACCCTAGGAGTGGGCAAGGAACAGGGCGTGTGGGCCTGGGTCATCCTTGGGAACCCTGTGTGTGGCCTGGAGTCTGCAGGGTGCCAGGTGGGTCACGAGGCGGCAGGGGTGAGAGAGGGTAGAAGCAGTGGGTTGAGGAAGCTCTGGGGGCGCACAGTTGGGTGCGCCCACCTGCACTTGTGCTCAGTCAAGTACCTTTGAGCTGTGCACACACTGCACAACTGCACACAGTAGACCTGAGTGTGGACCCGTGGGAAAAGCGCTGACCCCTCTCGCCACCACCACCAATGACAACAACCAGTGCTATCTCTGCATCTGAGTGCTGGCTCTGCCGTTTCCCTGCTCTGTGACCCTAGGCAGGTCACTTTGCCTCTCTGGGCCTCAGTTTCCTCACCTGTAAAATGAGGAGGTTGGAGTAGAGGACTGTGGAGGTGCCCTCCAGCTCTGACAGGTGGTCATTCTGTTCCCGAGGGCTCAGCCTCACACGGGTCCTTCATCAGTTTCAGCTTTCTTGTCCATAAAATGATCACAGATTCCATAAGGGCAAGAACCATAGCTGTCTCTTTACCACCACCTGCCGAGTCCCGGCACATAGTAAGTGCTCGATAAACGTGCGTTGCATGAGCAGAGAGCTCGTAGGTTACTGTGAGGATTCACCGACACAGCGGTGGCTGCCACTCTTGCTTCTTTACCGGTTTCACCCACTGAGTTGACACACACAGTGCCCCCGGGGGCTTCCTCCATCTTCAACCTGATCCGTCCAGCTGTCCCGGGCCTCAGGCAGGGCTGGGCTGGCTGTGACCGAGGCAGTCACAGGGCTAACTGGCAGGGACTGATCCCATGCTGCCGCCCGCTGGGTCAGAATGCATCTTGGGCCAGGCGGGTGTGCAGCTGAGGGGCTCTTGAGGGTGGAGGTTGGGGCTGGGCGAGGGAGCAGGCCCCTTTGCGTGCGTGCAGCTGGGAGCCCCGCCCTGCCCACCCAGCAGAACCCATGAATCCTTAGGAACTGGAGAACATGCTGACTTACAAGCGGAAAGCCATAGAGCACATGCTGCAGGTGGAGGCCTCCAAGAAGCCCTCGCAAGTGGTCAGCCCGGAGGAGATGCTGCAGGGGTGGGTGCCGGCGGGTGAGACCGGTAGCGTCAGAGGCCTGGGGGAGCTCTGGACCACGGAGGGAGGAGATCTCTGGGGCACGGAGGAAGCTTCCTTCTCCTACTCGCAAATCCACAGCAAGCCTGCTTCTCCCTGTGCTCACCTGGCACTCCTTAGCCGCCCCAGCTGGGGCTTGAGCTGCATTCTCCCCACCCCTCTGCATGCTCTCTGCCCCCCTCTCCACACACACACACACCCCCACACCGATGCGAACATCCCCATCGGTACAGGCCTGTGTCCTAGTGGGGTAGCCTTTTCCCTGCCCTCCTCTCCTTTCATCTGGCCTCCCCTGCCCCAAGGCATCCAGTGTCCTCCTTGTCTCCCCCAGGTTCCTGAAGAACAACAGTCATGTGGGAGAAGAGTGTGGGAAACTCCTCCTGCAGAGAGGAACCACACAGGTGGCCACAGGTAAGGGACTCGCTGTCCAAGGCCGTTGCTTATTGGCACTGTGCTTACTGAGGAATGATGATGGCTAGGCTTTATGGCTGCTTGCTCTGGCCCAGGCATGATAACTTAGTGCTTTACAAAAAGTATCTCCTTTAGCGCTCCTACTGCCCTATTTTCATCCCGTTTAAAGCAGGGGAAACTGAGGCTCAGAAGGGCCAAGCGGCTTGTGCCAGGTCAGGCGGCTACTGCCTATCCTGGAAAGCCACGTCCTGTGGGGAGCTTGGTCAGGGGTCTTGGGACTAAATGTTGGGGTACAGCACAGCCCTGCTCTGCTGATCCTGTGTGGTGGGTGCCTGGTGTCCGAGGCTAGGCTTTGAGGACTCCCATGGGGCAAGCGACTTTGAAGATGGTTTTCAGAATGGAGAAGTGAAGTTGGGGGCACCTTGGCTTCAGGGCAGCATCAGGCCTGTGTTTTCTACACTTTATTTCCCAACATATTCATTGAAGAAACCTTTTACTCGGAGTCCGCTCTGTGCCCAGCCCCTTGAGAGGCTGCAGGAGCATGGTGAACCAGAACAGACACCCGCCCTCTCCTGGTGGCCCAGTACCCGGCCAGCACAACTCCAGGGGGCGCCATCCACAAGCGCCCTTGCTGGCAGCGACTGCCCCAGGAACTCAGAGATTGTGGGCAAGCTCCTTCCCACAGTCAGACTCCCTGGTCTTCTTAGGTGACTTCAGTTTGTAAAGAACCAAACGAGGCAGGGGTCAAAACCCCAAATGCCTGTGGGAGCTGAACAAGTTGTGAAATTATGCCGGCTGCTGGGAGTGTGGCCATGAGAAGTGGTGGGGATTGTGGCACTGAGACCCTGTGCCCTGCAGGAGGGCGGCTCCCAGGGCTTATCACATGGGAACTCGGGGCTCCTGTGGCCAGAATTTCTAGCTGCTCAAAAGGAGCCAGAGGTCTGCTGTGCTGTAATTTTTTTTTGGCCGCACCACGTGCCACGCAGGATCTTAGTTCCCCAACCAGGGATCGAACTCGTGCCCCCTGCACTGGCAGCTTGGAGTCTTAACCACTGGACCGCCAGGGAAGTCCCTGCTGTGTTGTAATGTTTCTCAGAAGTTGCCAACACACCATTAGGTCAAGTGGAATATACCTAAGGGGGTTGGAGACCCGTTCCTGTCTTGGTTACCGTCTCTGAGCGTTTGTCTGGTCCTCCCTGCAAATCCGTCATGGAGGAGGGAGGTCGATGGCAGAGGGCGTGGGCCCCAGCTTCCCTGATGTGCTGGTACAGATGGCGGGCCAGAGGGGCCCCCGTGCGGAAGTGGGCTAATCCAGAATTAGACGTGCACCTGGCCTGGGAAGCCGATTTGGCCAGCCCAGGGTCACATGAAACAGTGAGCAGGCGTCCACTGAGCCACTTGTCAAGGGGATGGGCAGAGGAGGTGGGAGGGGTGGGCAGTGGGCAGGCGGCTGGATCTTTGTGTCGGGCGCAGCCCCTCCGCAGCAGTGTGGCCCTTTGAGGCCCGGGGTTAACCTAAAAGAAGACCAAGCAGCCTCCCAGACCCAAGTGGGCGGGGTGACAGTGGGGGAGCCGGCATTCCAGGACCCTCCTGAGCCCGTTCCCTCAGGCCCCAGAGCCTCCGAGAGCCCCCATTCCGTTCTGGAGCCGCACACACCTCCGTCATCCAACCCCATACCCCCCAACTCTGAATTCCTTCCCTAGGGCTGCCGTTACAAAGTCCCACAGATGGGGCAGCTTCAACAGCAGACGTTTACGTTTACTGTCTCACTGTTTCAGAGGCCAGAAGCCAAGGCCAGAGCGTTGGCAGGGCTGTGACAGGCTGTCCATGCCTCTCTCCTGGCTTCTGGTGGCCTCAGGTGTTCCTTGGCTCATGTGTGACCCTCTCCCCACGTCTTCACAGAGTGTGAGGTGAGAGCGCTTTGGAAAAAACAGCGGGTAAGGGGGTCAGGATGTTCAGTAGAAGGGCCTGGGTTGGCCTTGTGGAGAAGGTGACTCCTGAACCCCATGATGCAGATGAGCTGCCGGGAAGGGCTTGGTGCACGAGCTCCATCAGGCTTGTGGGAGAAACGGAGGCGGTGAGCCAGGGTGAGGAGGGAGGCCAGCTCCTATCTTATCTACCTCTTATCTGCGTTCCCATCACAGCCCTGGCCCAGGCCTTCGAAATGAGGTCAACGTGTTAGCGTTAGCGTGAAGGAGGGAAGGTCCAGCTCCGGGTGGGGTTAATGACCAAGGACTGTCGTCAGCATCCACCGCCTGCAGCCGGCCCACCATGGGGGTGCTCAGACCCTGTCGCAGGCTGGGCTGCCCTGGGGCTGCGGGCATGATTTCTTTTGACTTGCGCAGTTTAAACACAACAGTTTGGCACGAGGGGGATTTTGAATAGGTTGCTCATATTTAGAATAGAGAGAGTTTATGTGAAAATGGAGATTTCCGGTTTCTTTTGAAAATGGCAACACCTGGCAGTACGTTCTGCCTTCCGCATAGGCAATAACAGCTGCGCGGAGACCCTGCTGTGTGCGAGCGGGCGCTGCACCCACTCTGCCCAGCCTCTGCGGTGAGTCCATGACCTTGGCAGGTCCCAGCAGAGGAAGCGGGTGGTGCACCCGCCATCCTGATACCTCCCGATATCCACCAACACAGAGGCTCTCCAAACTCAGAGATTTTTATGGGGGCTTTATCACATAGGCGTGAATGATGGTTAACCCAGGCTCTAGCCGCTCTCCCTTCCCCGAACCCCACCAAGGGTCACCTCATTAGAACAAAAGACACTCCTATCGCTCAGGAAATTCCAAGGGATTTAGGAGCTCTGTGTCAGAGATCAAATGTTCGGACAAAAGATGCTTCTTGCACTTTCACCACTTTAGGAAATAACAACAGTTTTTAGGAGCTCTGGCTAGGAGCCAAGGACCAGGACTAAAATATATGTTTTGTTATATCACAGTGTTACAGTCCCTAACTGTTGGCAGGGAAGTGGGGAGTCTATGGTCCTGATAATATCTCCTGCATTCAAGACCATTTCATTTTTTTAAATTATTTAATTATTTGTTTATTTATTTATTTATTAATTTTTGGCTGTGTTGGGTCTTCGTTGCTGCGCACCGGCTTTCTCTAGTTGCGGCCAGCAGGGGCTACTCTTCGTTGCGGTGTGCGGGCTTCTCATTGCGGTGGCTTCTCTTGTCGTGGAGCATGGGCTCTAGGCGCACAGGCTTCAGCAGTTGTGGCACAAGGGCTCAGTAGTTGTGGCTCGCAGGCTCTAGAGCACAGGCTCAGTAGTTGTGGTGCACAGGCTTAGTTGTTCCACGGCATGTCGGATCTTCCTGGACCAGGGCTCAAACCCGTGTCCCCTGCATTGGCAGGCGGATTCTTAACCACTGCGCCACCAGGGAAGCCCCTGGACTCCTTATTTAAGTGACATCTGCTCTGGCCCACTGGTCTGAGAAACACCATTCCTGCCCTCACAAAGGTCATTGTCACAGGAGAGGCAGACAGAAAAGCAGCCGGCTGCGGGAGTGCCTGGGGCACGTCAGGATGTGTCAGGTGGAAGCAGGCTTGAAAAGAGCTGGAGGACTTGACCACAGGGAGGAGCAATTCTTAGGGCAGAGAAAACAGCACGATGGGGGTCCCCAATACCTTGGGGGTCACCCCACCCCCAAGAAAACCCCCTTTTTAAGTCTTTTCACATCCTCTCAGCACCTGAAACCCAGGCCTGGAGGAAAGAGGAGGGCAGTGAGCCTGGGGGCGGGGGCACCCAGGGGTCACCCCTGGTCCTGCACATGCAGCAGGGCCAGTCATCTGTGCAGGGAGGTCGTGGCCGGAGCTGAAGGCAGCCCAGAAGCCTCAGCCGCGGTTTGATCAGGCTGAGATGATCTAGTAGTGTGGAAACCAGAAAACCTTCCAACGACATGGTCCTTCTAAGTATTTTGAGTCACAGATGCCTAAGAACCTCTATCAACAATTAGCTGTGGGGCTTCCCTGGTAGCGCAGTGGTTAAGAATCCGCCTGCCAATGCAGGGGACACGGGTTCGAGCCCTGGTCCGGGAAGATCCCACATGCCGCGGAGCAACTAAGCCCATGAGCCACAACTACTGAGCCTGTGCTCTAGAGCCCACGAGCCATAACTACTAAGCCCGTACGCCACAACTACTGGATCCCACTTGCCTGGTGCCCGTGCTCCACAACAAGAGAAGCCACTGAAACAACGAAGAGTAGACCCTGCTCGCCGCAACTAGAGAAAGCCCGCGCACAGCAGCAAAGACCCAACGCAGCCAAAAATAAATAAATTAAATAAATAAATTAAAAAAAAACAACAGCTGTGAATTAAAAAGAGACCAAACCCCTTGTTGTCCTGGAAGATACGATCTAGCAGAGGGTAAATGATAGAGTGCATTAGAAAGTGCCGGGAGGGACTTCCCTGGTGGTCCAGTGGTTAAGAATCCACCTTCCAATGCAGGGGATGTGGGTTTGATCCCTCGTCGGGGAACTAATATCCTACATGCCACGGGGCAGCTAAGCCTGCGCCACAACTACTGAGCCAATATGCTCTGGAGCCCGTGAGTCACTAGAGAGAAGCCTGTGCACCACAATGAAGATCCCAGGTGCAGCAGCTGAGACCCGATGCAGCCAAATAATAAATACTAAAGAAAGAAAGAAAGTGCTGGGAGTTATGGAGAGAAATAAATCAGCGGGGGATGGAGGGGCTCTGGTCAGATGTTTGTGGGTGTAAAGGGGAGGTCCAGGAGGCCTGGCTGGCATGGTGGCATTTGAGCAAAGGTGTGTAGGGAGGAGGGAGCAGCCTTGCTTCTCCTGGCCGGCACGTTCTCCTGGGGTGACCCACGTCACCGTATTATCTCCCTTTCTCACTCCCTGCACTGCTCACAATCAGGCAGCCTCCAGGGTCTGAGATTCTGTGACCTCCCTGAGACCCTGCAGCCCTTTTTTTTGTTTTTTTTAGTATTTATGCATGCATGCCTGCTGCGCCAGGTCTTAGTTGCGGCACGTGGGAGTTTCGTTGTGGCACACGGGCTTCTTAGTTGCGGTATGTGGACTCTTAGTTGCGGTACGTGGACTCTTAGTTGCAGCATGCAGACTTTTAGTTGTGGCAGGCATGCGGGATCTAGTTCTCCGACCAGGGATCGAACCCGGGCCCCTTGCATTGGGAGCACGGAGTCTTATCCACTAAACCACCAGGGAACCTGGCAGTCCTTTCTTGAGGAGACATTGCCCAGGCGGGAACTGCTGGGTGTCCATCCTCATTAGGTGAGGCCAAGTTGCCCCCACTGGGACCGTGGCAGAGAACCCAGCTGGAGCTGGGACGACCCAGGCCTCTCAACCCCTCCAGCCTTTCTTTTTTGGCTCGATTTCTCTCCAACAAGTGAGGATGCGATCCTTAGCTCTTGGGCACTTCCTGGTGCTTAAAGATCCGAGTGAACATTTTAAGGTTCTCAGAGATGAGACTACGGTGCCGGGTGGGTGATTGTCCCACCGCCGTCATTCTGTGCAGCCCTCGGGATGGCCGGGGAGGCACCTGCATGGGCGTTCCTGTCCGTGGCAGGGTAGCTGTGGGCAAGCTCTGCTCTGGCTGAACCCCAAGAGGATGTTGGGGGTGGTCCCTGCAGGTCCAGGCTGAAGAAATGAGCCCTGGCTGCACGGGCCCAGAGTCCCAGGGGAGCCGAGCTGAGTTCCCCCCCCGCACCCTGACAGGCGGCGCTGAGGCCATGTCTCCATGCTTCCTTCCAGGTCTGTTTCTGAACAGAGATCGGAGGATCACTAGGGTGAGTGCTACTGTCTTCCCACCCTTCACAGTGTGCCTGTCAGCTTCTTTCTTTTTCTTTTTTTATGGTAGTAAAATATACATAGTATGATATTTATGCTATATGTAAATTCTGTGCCCAGTAATCCCAATCCTAGATATGTACCCGGCAACAGTGTGTGCTGTGTGCTCCATAAGACATGTATGAGAACATTCCTGGCAGCTTTATTCATCATAGCCCCAAAGTAGAAATCACCCAAATGTCCATCAACAATAGAATGCATAAACTGTTATACATTCATACAATGGAACACCACACAGGAATGAAAAAAGCACATTTACAGAGCAAAAGAAGCCCAAACCAAAAAAGAACACAATGATTCTATGTATATGAAGTTCAAAAAGTGGCAAAATTGATCTAGGGGGGTGCCCTTGGAGAAAAACCCTGAAGAGAGCCTGCTGGGTGCTGAGGGGTTCCAGGCCTTCATCCAGGTCATGGCTGCACGGCCGCATCCGTATGTCAAAGGCCATAATGGGCTGACACCCAGGTCTGTGGACTTTGCTGTAAGTTATACTTGAATTACAAAAGAAAAATACAGATCTGAGGATGTAAGTGGACTAGGAAAAGGAGGTCAAAGGAGAGATGGAGAGGAAGAGAAAAAAGAAGCCAGAGGGACTTCCCTGGTGGTGCAGTGGTTAAGAATCCACCTGCCAATGCAGGGGACACGCGTTTGAGCCCTGGTCCGGGAAGATCCCACATGCCACGGAGCAACTAAGTCCGTGCACCACAACTACTGAGCCTGCCCTCTAGAGCCCGCGAGCCACAACTACTGAGCCCACGTGCCACAACAGCTGAAGCCTGTGCGCCTAGAGCCCATGCTCTGCAGCAAGAGAAGCCACCGCAATGAGAAGCCCGCACACCTCAATGAAGAGTAGCCCCCGCTCGCCGCAACTAGAGAAAGCCCGCGCGCAGCAACAAAGACCCAATGCAGCCAAAACATAAATAAATTAATTTAAAAAAAAAAAAAACGAGGCTGAGAAGCTGGGGTAGGAGGGGGTGAGGGGCAGTTCATGCCTGAGCTGAGTCCTGGCACCACCTCCTGTTAGCTGTTGACTGTGACATAGGGACTTAGCGTTTCTGATCCTTCGGGGAGGAGATAATGTGTGACGTGTCTGGGTCTTCAGTAAATGCTCATTCATTGGGCCTCGTGGTTGATAGGGGGGGCCTCTGCTTCTGGAAAAGCCCCTGAGTTCACTGTGGCCCGAGGAGCAGGAGGTGGCTGGGAGGGGTTAGGGCAGAACGACGACAGTAAGTGGCTGACCAGGCAGCCGCGTGCCTGTGTCTTCACAGGAGTCGTAGCTTCATCGTGATGCTGTAGCACAACGCGACAGTCCGTATGGGAGCTCTCTTGAATTAACCCACTCAGTACGCCCTCACTGAGCCCCGCCTCTGTCGCGCCGTGTGCCGAGAGCTGTGAACACAGAGAAAATCCTGAGAGCTTCTGCCCTCAGAGGCTTCTTGGCCTAGAGCGGCACAGTCCAATAGAAGTATAATGGGAGCTCGTGTTAACGTCACGTCTTCTAGTGGCCGTATGAACAGTGAAAACAAACAGGTGAAATCAACTTTAATAATATTTTCTAACTCAGTGTATCCAAGGTGTTACCACTTCAGCATGTAATCAACATAAAAAATTATTGAGATATTTGACATTGTTTTCTTGTACTAAGTCTTCGAAATCCAGTGTGCAGTTTACACCTACAGTGTGTCTCAGGCTGGACTAGCCCCATTTCAAGCTCTCAGTAGCCACAGATGGCGGATGGTTACCGTGTGGACAGTATAGACCTACACCTCTTAAATGGTCGTGAGACGGGGAGGTCAGGGCTGTGATGGAGGCCAGCAGTGGCTGCGGGGACACCAAGGTGCACTCTTTCTGCACTGTGGCTTAAGCAGGTTTCTTTCTCATGGAAACAGTCGGTGGAGGTAAGCGGGCTGTGCTTGCCGAGAGTCCAGAGCCCAGGCTGGCTGGGCAGCGTTACAAGGCAGCCCGTGGACCAGGAAAGGAGGTGTGGAGGGGCCACGCCTCAGTCCCAAACCTAAGCCCAGAAGTAGCCCAGGTCACTTGTCTGCATTTAGTTGCATGGCCACACCTGGCTGAGGGGAGTCTGGGACATGTCTAGCTGGGCAGCCATGAGCCCAGGAAGAGGGAGAACAGATTTGGAGGTGGAGGGGGGAAGTCTCTGGCCTGAGGGAGTTAAAGCCCTCTGTTGAGGCAGTGATACGGTTGGGCAGTGGGCTTGGTCCTGGTTAGGTGGCCGAAGGGGCCCCCACTGTTCCCAAGAGAGACCGGTTTCTGCCCCCCGGCAATGCCAGGGCCTTGTGGTGAGAATTCACTGGGGTTTTGTCTCTGCAGCCAGAGTATTACTTCAATTTCATCAGCAGGGAGCTGTTTGTGCATTCCATCAGGAAGCTGCAGGCCCGCGTCCTGTTCATCAAGTAAGTCTGAACCAAGCGCCCCAGACAGAGGTGAGTGCCAGGAATCTCCAGGTCTCCTAGTGTGAGACCTCTCCGCCATCTTTCTTGGGCAGCCCCCCGGCCGCTGGTGTGTGGAAGGCAGGCAAGGCAGTGGGAGGGCTTGGGCAGCTAGGGATGGGAAAGGACTGCATCGCACTTTTCAGCAGGTGTCTGTATCTGTGGGGGGCACGCCCAGGTAAGGCAGAGACTGGCAGACACTGGAGTCTGGCCCTTGCCCTCCCCAGTCCTCCAGCCACCCCGGGCTCCTGACATCCCCAGGCCTACACTGCTCCTGTCTGCTGTCCTCCCTTCCCCCACCTGCTAGCCAGAAGCCATCCACTGCCTCTGGGTGCCACAGCACAGTGAACACCCTTTGGTGTGGCTTAGGTGCCACCACCCACTCCACTGCAGCCATCCTGGACTGGCAGGAACTGTGACTTCCAGGGACACATCTGCCGAGCACAGGGGTTTAGAAGGCATGGACTCGATAGGGGCAGATCCAGACCACAGTGAGATACACTGCACACCCCTAGGATGGCCAGACTCTAAAAGTGAGATAACAGGTGTTGGTGAGGATGTGGAGAAACTAGAACCCTTGCATGCTGCTGTAGGATTGTAAACTTTTTTTTTTTTAAATGGCTGCATTGGGTCTTCATTGCTGCGCATGGGCTTCCTGTAGTTGCGGCGAGCGGGGGCTACTCTTCGTGGCTGTGCGCGGGCTTCTCATTGTGGTGGCTTCTCTTGTTGCAGAGCACGGGCTCTAGGCGCACGGGCTTCAGTAGTTGTGGCGCACGGGCTTAGTTGCTCCACGGCATGTGGGATCTTCCCGGACCAGGGCTCGCACCCATGTCCCCTGCATTGGCAGGCGGATTCTTAACCACTGTGCCACCAGGGAAGCCCCTGGTATTGTAAAATGGTGCAGCCGCTTTGGAAAAGTCTGGCAGTTTCTCAAGCCATTAAATTACCAAGACCCAGCAGTTCCACTCCTAGGTATGTTTCCAGCATCTGTGCACACAGCAGCATCTTTCATAATCGAATGAATAGTGTTGGAGGCGACCCACGTGTCCATCAATGGACAGATGATAAGCAAAATATGCTCCATCCATGCAACGGGCTATTGTTCAGTGACAAACGGGCTGAAGCACTGATACACACTGACATGGATGGACCTTGAAAACATGAGGCTAATTGAAAGAAGCCAGTCACAGAAGTCCAGGTAGCATATGATTCCATTCACATGCAAGTCCAAGTAGGGAAACATACAGAGACAAGGCCGATCAGTGGTTGTGTAGGACGGGGAGCTCTATGTGGAAACTGTAGGTGCGGGATTTTTTGTTGTTGTTGAGGTGATTCATTATGTTCTAAAGTTGACAGTGGTGATGCTTGCACAACTCTGAATATACCAAAATCCATGGAATTGTACACTTTAAATGGGTGAAATTATCTCCATAAAGCTGCTAAAAGAGAAAGAGAACGCAGACTCTGACCCCATTCAGATCCCAGCTCTGCCATTCAGTGGCTGTGACCATGGCCAGGTCCCCTGAGATAAACCTGAATTGCTTCACTTGAGCAGGCCTCAGTGAGCTGTGAGTGCCTGCAGGGACTGAATAACTCAATCCTGAATTAAACCTGGGCTCCAAGGGACCCAGCTGTGGGAAGCTTGGAGGGACGCCCAGGCCGGTCTCAGTCTCAGAGCCTGGAGCCCAGGGCTGGGGGAGAGCATGCAAGGAGGTGGTCCCAGATGAACCTTTCTTCTCGTTTCCCAGAGCAACCCAAGGGTTTTACGATCTGAGGAGAGAGAATGATGCCAACACGGAGCTCGTGCTATTCGTGACCAGCTCACTGAGATCCACCCTGAAAGAGGTGGGTACGTAGGGCTCAGGGCAGCTGGGCTTCAGGAGGGGCTGCCAGGCCGCCCCGGGCTCCAGCTCACCCATCTCTTTTCTTGCACTGGGACCTCTGGTCTGGCCCTAGGTCTAACAGGTGACCCCCAGGAGCTACCAGGCCTCACTCCCTGCTGCGGTCCCTGGAGACCTGCGGTCACATATAAATCAGCACAGAAAGCAGACTTCTCATTGGCAGAATCTCCTGGCTTTATTGTCCTCACATGTTCCCTGCACCACACCCAACTCAGCACTGCCATGATTTCCTAGGGTCCCACATGGGAGCAGATGACCAGGCTCATCAGTGGGTGCTGGCCTCCCAGTTGGAGGGCTGGGACATGTGCTGTGACTGTGCCCTTTGCCTGGGTTCCTGGGAGCACCTGGCATTTTATGACCATCATCCACCATAAACACCTGACCCTGGGGCCTGTGCAGACGACTGGGTGTCACTAGAGGGAAGCCCGTGTGGCTGGCTGGCCAACTGTAGTGCCTTCCTGCCTTGTCGGCCTTTCTCCCGAGCAAGGGCGAGTTTGAAAGGCTGATGGTCTATTCTTTTTGCAAGTGGACCTTATAAGATGCTCAGAACCAGCAGCAGCCCCGACTACCAGCCCCCTCCCCAGCCTAGCTCTACAACTTCAGCTCAGAATGGCCTAGAACCCCAGGGTCTGGGCTCTTCCCTCCCAGACAGGCCTTTCTCACTGGTTTTGAGCCAGGCCCTGACACCCCCCAGGGGGTGCTGTGACTGACTGGGGCCCGCGAGGCCACGGGTCAGGCACTGCCAAGGCTCCTGTGGTGGACACTTGGAACCACTGGGAGGCAGCAGGCCGTGGGAAAGCCCCAGTGCGCCAGAGGGGTCCGCAGAGCCCTCCACTGGGTTACCTCACCACGTGTCCCCTCCCTTCCCCAGAGGTTCCAGTACGTGCAAGTCCCCGGCAACCACTACGTCCACATGAACCAACCCCAGCACATGGCTGGTATCATCAGCTCCTTTTTACAGAGCAAGGAGAGGATCCCAGCCCACCTGTAGCCCTGGGCCAGGGGCTACAGACGCCTGCTCAGCCCCAGACTCCCAGCCCCCAAGCCCAGGCCAGGCGTGGTGGGGACAGGGCCCCCTGGTCCTGAAGACCAGCATGGCCGGAAGAGAATCCTGTGGCAGAGCTGGGGGGGGGGGGACGGGGGAGGGGATACAAGATTCTGACGCTAACATCTGTGACTTCAAGGGGGAGACGGTGTCTGGGTGTGGGAGTTACCTGTTTTGTGACTGAGTAGCAGGCAGAGGGAGGGGCTGGGATAGGCCCACCGGCCTTTTGTAGCCTTCTCTTGCCGCCCAGCTGGATGAAAAATAAAAACGTTCTTGTATTCTTTCTGCGTTTAAGGCTGTCTCACTGCCCATGGGGCTTCTCCGTTAGGAGGAAGGGGAGAACACAGCAGACACTTAGCCCTGAGAGGAGAGTCCAGAGACAGGCTGGGGACAGAGCCCATGACAGGGAAGGAGCCACTTCCTGGGCCAGTGGCTTCCGGAGTCCAGGTCCTTGCGCCGGGCCCCAGGACTGCCGAAGCACAGGAACCAAGGGGTGACACTGTCCTGTACCCCACATCACGTGGGCTCAGATCTCTGGGGCTGACGTGTGGTCCCTCAGCCTGGGCACGGCCACTGAGATGAGTGTTGCAGGCCCTGTGTCCTCGCTGGCCACGCACTGCCACCCAGTCACCACCCCTCTCCACGGGGCCCGCGGGTGGGTGAGGCTCAGTAGGGTCGGAACTTGCGCTGGGCCCGCATCAGCTCGATCCTCTGCTTGTCCTCCTGGAACTTCTTGCGCAGCTGCGCAAGATCTGGGGCGAGAGGGGGTAAGACGAGACAGGGCCGGTATCAAGACAGGCCGGGCGGAAGCTGCCCCCGCTGCCCCCCACTCGTGAGGGCAGCAGCCCCTCCCTCAGTCCCCACTCCCTGCTGGGGGCGCTCCGCACGGCCACCCCCCTCCCCCGTCGCCTCTGCGGTGGGAACCGGAACCAGACTGCAGCCCAGTCGGAGGGCAGAGGCTGAAGTGGAGCAGAAGGGACACCCGAGGTTTCAGGCGGAAAATTCACCAGGTCGAAGAGAAAGCAGAGAAAGCCAAAAGGCACTTGCCCCCTTACCACCCCGCCTCCAACACGCCCCCCAAGGTGAAGGAAGAAGGTTCTGGGGCTGCTGGGAGACCCCCAGGACACCTCTCCCAGCCCCTCCTCACAGCAGCTATCAGGCCGGGGACGCACGTCAGGAATAAGTAAGGGGCCTCCACCCCGAGACTGCCACAGAATTCACGCAGCGACTCCGGTCACCAAGGGTGACCGGGTCGGGACGCCAGGTGTGGGGTCTTGAGCCCAAGGGAGGGGAGGCTGGTGGAGGCCCCTGTCAGGCGGGGCCAGAGGAACGCAGAGCGAAGGAGCGGTGGGCACGGTGTGGGCAGGAGCAGTGAGGCAGGTGAGGGCGCGGTGTGACTGGGCGGCGGGGTCAGGGCCTCCCCCGTGCAAGGCCAGGACCCTCTCCCGGGTCCACGGGGAAGCCGTCCTGCCAGCAGGAGACCAGGCGGCCCGGGCCGCGAGCTCGGCATCACAGCCCCCGAGAGCAGCCACAGGTGGTCAGGGGCTCCCTCTGCGTGTGGCCACCCTCCGCGTGTGGCTCCTTGCCGGAGGCTGACAAGGGCCTGGAGGTGGGGCCTACATCCCAGGTGCCTGTGCAGCCTCAATACCCAGAGGCACCCGCAGCTGCCTCGGGAGCAACAGGGAGCCCACGACACGGGGACGCTGCCAGGCTGGGACTGTAACCCCAGAGCCTGTTAGGAAGTCTGCGCCCAAGAACGCCCTACCCGCCTGCAGGCCTGGCGCCTGCCGTCAGGAGCTCCATGTCTCGCCAGGGCTGGCAGAGCGGCCACAAGACCGCGTCCACAGCCTGGGCGCCCAGGGCAGGGGGCCGAAGGACAGGGGCCTGGGGCGCGCCCTTACGCTCCATCTTGGTCTCGCGGTGCTGCCAGGCATAGAAGTTGAGCAGCTCCTTGCGTGCACGCTTCCGCTTCTCCCTCTCCAGCACCCGCAGGCTGGCCGCCTCCGTCCTCGGGAGCACCGGCCGCCGGCCGCGGCGGGTCACCTTCACCCAGCCCTCCTCGTCAGGGACCCCTTCCTCCTCCTTGGCCTTAGCCTCCTCCTGCAAAGAACGTGGCCCTGGGATGGGCAGGTGCCTGGGAGCCGCCCTGCAGCCCCAGGAGCACCTCACCTCCCCTTCTCCGCTCTCCCTCCCGTGCCCAGGACCGCCCTGGCGCTGCACCCAGCACCGTGTGAGCGGCTGAGTGTGGGGGAAGGGCGGGGGGCAGACGTGCCAACGCTGCCTCCTCCTCCACCCTCGACCGTCCTTTCCCTAGAGACCATTCCGAGACTAGATGTTACCCAGCCAGGAGGCCCAGGGCTCAGCAGAGAGAGGAGCCTGGACTCCACCAGCTGCCCATGCAGAAGCCCCACCTCAGCCATCTTCTCGTCGTACGTCTCCATGAACGTGTCCACCTCGACTCTCAGGGCCTCGGGGTCCGGCACCGAGTCTGCGTAGTCTCTGATCCACTCTGAGGGAGGAGGGAGCGAGAGAGACGGATTCCAGGCCCGCCCCTCGGGGCCCCACCCAGGACCTTGCAGGCCAGGTGGGATCTTCTTGCACAGGCCGCAGGGAGGGAGACTCGTGGGCCAGGGTTCGGGGCGTGAGGAAGAGCCTAGTGGTGGCAAGCTGGGCCCTCACCTATGCCCACCCCAAGTGCCAAGCTCAAGCCTCCCACATCTGCTCTGAGGGCGAGGAGACACGGCAGACGCCAGCCCACAAAGCTCCCCTCCCCGACCCAGGGCCCTGGAAGGAGGCGCCCGCTGGCACCCGAGGTACTGACTGTGAATGCCGCTCTTCACAGGGTGACTCTCTGTCGAGACCAGCAGAGGGCCCTTCAGGGCCAAGGCAGCTGACACCCCACGTGGCTTCTGGAACACCACGTAGGCCACCTGGAACCCCTGGGAGGAGGAGAGATGTCAGTGCCGGGAGCCTTCCCATCCTCCCAGCCATCCCAGGCCTGGCCCAAGGGCTCCCCCCTGCCCTCAGCCTGACTTGTCGCGGGGCCGGGGGAGATGTGCTGGGCTGTTCCTGAACGTGAAGGTAACCAGGAGGTTGTTCTAATCCAGGGGAGGGGCGGCCACACTCCTAGTTATGCAACTTCTGCTAAAAATGACCCGATCCCACCTCTTCACCAGGGAGAGGTGAGACACTCAGGACTTTTGTTCCAGGTGTGGGAGGGACTCAGGGAAGAGCGTGTCTCCCTGGGCCAGGAGTGGACAGACAGATGGGGCGCTCACTAGTTCAAACTCCACTAAACAGGAGGAGGTGTGGACTCAAGGCACACAGGGAAACGAGGCCCAGGCCACCAAGCCTAAGAAAGAATCGACCTCAATGTGGGACGCAGCGGGTGGCTCAGGGAGGCCCCTTGGGCAGTGAGCAGAGATGCCCCTGAGCTTTCACCCAGGACAATGGAAAGAGCCAGACAGGACACGGCAAATCTGGGAAAGGAGTGGAAGCTGTTTACCTGACAGCCCTCCTAGACCACACAGGCCAGGACTGGCCTGAGCACAGGGAACGCTTGCAAGTCCCACTGCCACCCCTGACACCACCTTCCCCTTACACACTGGGGACACTGCCCTAGCCCGACCCACACCATCATTCAAGCAGACCCCAGTAGTGGAGGCTTACAGGAACTGGCTTGGGGTGAAAGAACTTTGACTTTGGCTCCTTTGGGCTCTCAGCAAGATCCGGCTTCTCCTGTAACTCCACCGACTGGACAGGGCCGCAGGGGGACAGCAGGCGGGACAGGCACTCCTGCCGTGGCCGGAGAGAAGCACAGTATGAGCGGCTACAGGGCCTTTCTGGAGCCTCCCTCTGCCCTGGGCAGCACTGCCAGGGGACCGGGGCCCAGAAGGTCTCGGAGTCCAACCTGGGGGCGTGCACAGACGGCCTGGGCAAGCCACCACCTCCTCAACACAGAGGTCACAACCCCGGCCCCCCCCGGCCCCAGACAACAATCTTGTGAATCTTCATGTTCAAAGCTGTGGGTAAAAAGTCCACTGGCCGGGGACTCGGGAGGGAGGACACAGAGGTGAGACAAAATTCAGGTATAAGCTTTTTGGCTTTATGACAGGACCCTGCTAGAAGCACGTGCCCAGGATACGCTTGGTCTGTTCCTGAAAGGGATTTCTCCATTTGAAAGTGAATGATCCGGGACTTCCCTGGTGGCACAGTGGTTAAGAATCCGCCTGCCAACGCAGGGGACACGGGTTTGAGCCCTGGTTTGGGAAGATCCCACATGCTGTGGAGCAACTAAGCCCATGCACCACAACTACTGAGCCTGCGCTCTAGAGCCTGCGAGCCACAACTACTAAAGCCCACGTGCCTAGAGCCCGTGCTCCGCAACAAGAGAAGCCACCGCAATGAGAAGCCCGCTCACCGCAACTAGAGAAAGCCTGCGCGCAGCAACAAAGACCCAACGCAGCCAAAAATAAAAAAAAAAAAAAAAAAAAAAAAAAAAGTGAATGATCCGTAAAGTAGGAGTGGGTTCTCAACTTTTTAAAAAAATTATTACAAGAACAGGTGGGGACATTTTTACTTTTATTCTGAGTACTCTGATTTTATACGAAAACCAACTAAGTTTTACTACCTGAATCAGCCATTTAAAAAGAGTTAAATCTGGGAATTCCCTGGCTGTCTAGTGATTAGGGCTCCATGCTTCCACTGCAGGGGGCACGGGTTCAATCCCTGGTTGGGGAACTAAGATCCCACATGCCGCGAGGCACAGCCTGGAAAAAAAAAAAAAGAGTTAAATCTACTCCGTTGGAATCAGGATGCTGGTTATCCTTGGTGGGGGGAGGGGCATGACGGGACTTCCGGGGGTGCGGGTGATGTTCTGTTTCTCCACCTGGGTACTGATGACACAGGTTTACTCAGTTTGTGAAATGCAGTGAGTGCTACACTTGGGTCCAGGCCCTTCTCCACACATACACTAGTCTTCAGGAAAGGTTAAAAATGACACCCTCTCCTCTCACTGTTACTTTTTCTCTTTAACTGTAGAGGAATCTTTTAGAAATTAGTATTTCTTTCCTGTAAAAAAACATCGAAAATCCAGCAATTCCCTTAGTTTCTCTTCTGTAAAATAATGAAATACTAAATTTAACAGCTTTTGTGAAAAAAAATTAACAGACATGTCTGCATAGTAGACTCAGAGGTAATTTTATTTTCTTCTACTTTTCCTATTTTTTACTATGGACATGTATCAGATTTTTATTTTTTTTAACATTTATTTATCTATTTGGCTGTGCTGGGTCTTAGCTGCGGCACGAGGGATCTTCGTTGTGGCATGCAGACTCTTAGTTGCGGCATGCGGGATCTAGTTCCCCAACCAGAGATCGAACCTGGGCCCCCTGCACTGGGAGCACGGAGTCTTAACCACTGGACCACCAGGGAAGTCCTGACCCTCAATTTTTTTGAAAAAAGACAATGATTATGTTGTCAGATGTCACACAAGTAGTTGGCACAACTTTCACAATACTCAAGAAAAATGTTTGAGAACATGTGTCTCTGTCTTCGTATGGAATTATGGTAGACAGAGACAGTTATGCATCGATCGCTTTAAGCAACAGAACATTTCAGCTGTATTATTAACAGTACCTGCAATGGACATGTATCAATTTTATAATCGGGAAAAAAAATACATAACTCAAACAATTCTGGGTAACATACAAAAAGCTCTGGGTTCCCTAGAGAATTATATTTTTTACAACACACCTTTAAAAGGCCAATCTCCTGTCACAAGAGAGGCAGCCTTACAGATACCACCCCTCAGGGCTTCAGTTAGCTGTTTCCACTGCACCACTAAGGACTTGGTGGGGGGCCCGTAGGAGCCCAGTTCTGCCTGGAGCCCCCGCCCCAGGCTCAGGTTCCCTCCCAGACACCAGTTTACCTCTGTGCAGTATGGGGGCACACTGAGGACAAAAAGGGTCCGTTTCTGAGGCCAGGAAGACTTGGTGCCTTCTCGAACTTTGTGCTCTCTCACATAGAGGTAATGAGAAGACTGCTGCTTTTCAGAGAATTTGATGGGAATGGCTGGAAGGAAAATGGGGGCGGGGAGGGACAGCATGAAAGTCAGGTTCAGGCTGTCCGTTTCCAGTCCTGTGTGTCTGTCTGTCCATCCATCCTTCACTGAGCCCTTCCCTAGGCAAGGCCTGTGCAGGGTATTATGCAGGCTGGGAGGGTGAACAGATAATCTGCCCAGAAAGGGCTCCCAAGCTTGCGGGAGAGAGAATGTGAACAGGATGCGAAAGGAGAGAAGTTCCAACTCCGCTGCTCTTGGGGTAAACAGCCAAGTCCTTACCGTGGCCGCCTCTGCAGCCTCTTCTCACCCCACCCTCCCCCCTCCACACATGCTGGCCCCTCCGGCCTCCTCTCTGTTCCTCCAATAAGCCAGGGCCTCACACATGCTCTCCCCTTCCTGAAACATCAACCCTCGTCCTTCCACCCATCCTTCAGGTTTTCACTTCACTTCCTCAGGAGAGCCTTACACGCCAGGTTAGATCCACCTGCTCTGCGCCTTCTTACCTTCTCTCACGGTCTCTATGTCTCTATTTGTGTGATTTTTTTTTTTTTTTGGCCACACCATGGCATGCGGTATCTTAGTTCCGCGACCAGGGATCGAACCCGTGCCCCCTGCAGTGGAAGCACGGAGTCCTAACCACTGGACCGCCAGGGGAGTCCCTTGTGCGATGATCAGGATGATAGCTGGCATTCCCATAAACTTTAACCCTCATCAAGCTAAGGACTGTTCTGCTTTTCTCACCACCTTCTTCAGAGCACTGTGAGGATACAGTTGCAACCCCTGCGCTCAGGAAGCTCACATGGTGAAGGGAGAAAAGGACAACAAGTAAGCATGTAACAAGGTCGTATCAAATAGGAAGGAAACACACAGAGTGAAGTAGTGCAGGGTGATGGGTGGCAGAAGCCTGAGGACAGGCCATCGATCGGGACCAGCTCTTCGAGGAAGAAACATTAAAGCTTAGACCAGAATGACAGGAAGCCGTGTAACAGCGCAGAGCTGTCTGAGGAAGAAGACCCAGTAAGTTACAAAAACGCTGAGGGTGTAAAGAGCTTGTTGCCTCAGAGGAACAGAAAGACAGAGCTGTAGGTTAGCAGGAGCCAGGCTATGCGGGGCCACGCAGGTCAATGGTGGGAAGTGTGGATTTTGTTTTAGGTGCTAACTTTAGCCTCTGGAGGGAGTTCAGTGGGTATGGGCGTGTGAGGCAAGCTCTGATTTAAATCTGACTTTAGAAAGAACATTCTGGCTCCTGGGTGGAAAACGGAAGGCAGGAGAACCAGTGCGGAGGGCACAGGCCAGGTGAGCGCTGAGGGGGCTGGACTAGGAACTGCAAAGGGGAGCTGGTAAGCGGACGGGCGCACCTCAGGGGGAGAGTGTAGACAGACGCGGGTTCGCCCTGGGAGAGTGTAGACAGAGGTGACTTCACTCAAGGGAAGCGTTAACCAAACTAGGCTCGTCCCGGGCGAGTGGAGCCAGATGGGAACAGGGCGCCGCGCGGGTCTTGGGGGGCCCCGGGCCTCACAACCTTCCGGGCCTCATGTCCAACTGTGTGGCTGCTCCTGGGGGCCCAGAGCCACTGCCGACCCCGAGCCTCCTCCCGACGAAGCCTGGCCGTCCCCCGGCCCCGCGTCCCGCAGCCCCTCACCTGAGTAGCCCGGCGGGCTCAGAATCCCCTTCTCAGACTCCCGCGCCGCACGCTTCCTCCTCCGCGCCACCATCTTGCCAACCGGAAGCCGCGGCGGCCGCTGGGAGTTGTAGTTCGGCTCAGGGAGCCGTTTCCGTGACGACGGCGCCGCCTGGGGGCCCCGCCCCTCGGTTCCAGGCCCGCCTATTCCGGCCCCTACTTCCCGACCCCCCCGCCCACTCCCTCCCGCCGTCCTCCCAGGGCGCCACCTTCATTTGCTCGGATTAAAGTCTGCGCGTGAATGTAGGGGTAAGTTCCGTAGAGCTGGGCCGCTCACGGGTGCGACCTCTACTTTCCGTTCATTCATTAATCCATTCCACAAATAGCAGTGAATACTCCTGGCACTGTCCTCAGCGCTAGAGATACAGGGGTGAAATAAAATAGAGCCTTCCCAGAGTTTATTTTCTAACGAGGGAAAGAAACTATGACCACAGGGACTTCTCTGGTGGTTCAGTGAGTAAAACTCTGCGCCCCCAATGCAGCAGGCCCAGGTTCAATCCCTGGTCGGGGAACTAGATCCCGCATGCGTGGCACAACTAAAGATCCCGCATGCCGTAATGAAGACCCGGCGCACCCAAAAATAAATATAATTTGAAAAATAATAATAATAAAGAAACCAGTAAACATCTAAGAAGCAACATATAAAGCACACGCATCAGTGCAAAGTGCGGGGAGTGTGGTGAGAGAAGGTGTCATTTTAAATAAGACGAAGCCCTCATTGAAGTGACATTTGAACAAAATACTGAAGGAGGTGGGGGAGCAGGGCCTTCAGGTGAAGAGATTCTGGGCAGAGGGAACTGGCGAGGGGCCCTGAGGCTGGAGCCTACCTGGTGTAGTAGAGACATAGCGGAGAGCACAGTGAGCCAGAGGAAGAATCGGTCAGGGGGCAGGGGGCTTGGTGGGTCAGGTAGGATCAGGTAGGCCACTGGAAGCACTTTAACTGTTACTCTAAGTGTGATGGGGCCACTGTGGGATTTTGAGCAGAGAGGAGTCACTGTATTACAGTTAGACTGTGGGGGGCAAGGGCAGCAGCGGGGTTGTTTAGGACACCATCGCAATAATCTGGGGGAAAGATGATGGCTTGGTCACCAAGGAAGTAGTAGTGGAGGTGGTGAGAAGTAGTTGGATTCTGGGTATGTTCTGAATAATTCCAATGGGATTTGATGACCGATCGGGTATGCAGTGTGAGAAAAAAGAGAGATCCAGGACTACTGCCAGGTTTCAGTGTCTGCGCAACTAGAAGAATGGTGTTGTCATTTACTGAGATGGGAAGACTGTAGGAGAGGTGGGCTTGGAGCAGGAAAGGGTGGGCAGATCTGGACTTTGCTGTGGACCACGTTGAGATGCCCATTAGACATCCCAGGGGAGAGGTCAGGTGGGCAGAGAGATATGAAACTGAAGATCACAGAAGAGGTCTGACTTGGGAAATACATGTGGGAGCTGGTGATGTACAGATGTTATTGAAAGCTATGAGAGAGGGTGCCATCACCCAGGGAGTGAATGTAGACAGAGGAGAGAAGTCCAAGGACTCTATTTATCTGATGACCAAAGGCCCACTCAGACCATGTACCCAACTCCCCTTGAAATTTCCAGTATTCCCCTTGTCCCAGTGTACGGTTACTTCTTGGAAGGGGCTGTGGGTCCCTTTGGGGAAGGCCTGGTGGAATTGCTACTACAAATGTTTGCTCTGGCATTATAGCATTCTTCTCAAGGGAACCCAGCCTCCCTTTCAATCAGTGATCTCTGGGTCTGAGGACTGACTTGGGCCTGGAAACTGGATGAGGGGTTGAGATTTTTCCATTAGCAGCTGGCGTTAGCCTACTGTTTACTTGTTTTCCATCTTTCTTTGATGATAAAAGTCAAGAAATATCATGGTTGCCATAGTCCCTGGGAATACCATGGTCTGCGAGCCATCAGCACAGAACCCTGCAGGCCCACGCTCCCTGGCCGCTGCTTGGCCTTGCTCCCGTTCTGGTAGTTACATCAACCCCAGCCTCTGCTCTGGAATCCTGTCATCCCCACTGACCTCTGGGAGCCCAGCTCCAAGGTACTGTCCACCCCTCTGGCCTCAGAGGCAGCCCCCCGAGCCCCCTGTGGCATCAGTGCTCCTCACTCGTGCATCCCTTGTGCTTGAGTGAAGGCAGCTCCTGTGGGCCCTCTGAGCATGCAGCCAGCTGGGTTCTCTGGTCTTACGTCCACCTCTGAGCCTTTTGGTCCCTTCTCAATACCCTGCCAAGATTGTCCTGTTACCTCCCTCTTATTTAGTGGGGCCACCATTTCTTCCACACTTCAAGGAGCCATCTCAGTGGCATATCAGGACTGGCTCCAGGGGTCTTGCCAGATCACATCCTGAGCCTCGGGGGAGTGGCTCCATGTCTGTAAACTCTCCCTCACCCAACCTAATATTCTGCTCTCTTCCCACCGGAGCCCTCAAGACCCACCTTGGACATGGTCTTGTTCTGCTGGCACATCTCGGCCAGTTTCTGCAGCCAGTGTGGGGAATCATCTCAATTCTCTCATGGCAGGGGCAGGACTTCCCCAGTTGGGCTGGGGAGACTCGATCATAATTATTGGTCCAGAAGCAAAGAGGGAATTTAGGGGAGCAGATCTTGAGGAGGGAAAGCATTGCTTCAAGGCTTCTACCTTAGGGGGTGTATTAGTCAGGGCTCTCCAGAGAACCAGAACCAGTAGGATATAGAGATAGATAGATAGATAGATAGAAGAGATTTATTATAAAAATTGTTTCATGTGATTATGGAGGCCAAGAAGCTCCATGATCGGCTGTCTGCAAGCTGGTGGTTTGGTTAAGTCTGTGTGTGGAGGTCTGAGAACCAGAAGCGCGTATGCCTGAGGGCAGAAGAAGATGGATGTCCCAGCTCAAGCAAAGGGAGCCAATTTACCCTTCCTTTGCCTTTTTGTTCTGTTTGGGCCCCCAGCAGACTAGGTGATGCCCACCCACACTGGTGAGGGCCATGTCTTATCCAGGCTACCAATTCAAATGCTGATCTATACTGGACACACCCTCACAGACACACCCAGAAAGAATTTGTTTACCAGTTATCTGGGCTCCCTTATCCCTGTCATGCTGACAGACAGAATTAACAATCACAGGGAGCTCCCTGCTGGCCTAGTGGTTGGGATTCTGAGCTTTCATTGCTGGGGTCCAGGTTTGGTCCCAGGTCAGGGAACTGAGGTCCCGCAAGCCTCATGGGAAAAAAAAAAAAAAGAATTAACCATCACAGGGGGTACTTTGCGTGGTCTCCAGGTAAGAGGCTGCTATTCTTAAGCAAGAGGGAATGGGCCACTTCTACCGGCTCAGGGGGTTAATGGGAATCTGGGGTTCAAGATCCTTAAGCCCATCTACCAGATGTCCCCCTGCTAGGTTTCAGTGTCCCACTCCTTCCCTTCTGTGACCACAACTGGAGCACAGGCTTTAGCAGAGTCATCTTTTTGGCCTGCTTCAGAACTCCACTCTTCTCAGGCAGGTTCTGGGCCTTCACCAGTACAGGCTGCAGTAGACAAGAGTCTTTAAACACTGATATTGAAACCTCCTGGCTTTCACACTGGGCCATGGATTGATAAATGTCTGTCCTGAGTCTGTTATTTTCTCCCTCAGCACATCATTGCCACTTAATAATAATCAAGTTCACTTTCCATATAAATTACCATTGCCCCATGTATCTCAAATGTTAGAGACATTGCCTAAGCCAGTGTACCCCTTCCCCAATGTGCCCCATCCTAGGGCAGAAGAGATGAGTCTTAGTAGTTATGAGATTCAGCATGCCAAGTGTTATCACAACAAGTTTCAGCTAGCTGTTGCTGCATAACAAATTTCCCCACAACTTAACTGCTCAAAACAATAGCTGTTTTATTACCTCTCATGATTTTGTGGGTTAGGAATTTGGGCCAGGTGATTCCTTTGCTCCATATGGCATTGACTGAGGTCATTCAGTTTGCATATGGTCTGGTCTGAAGGGGCCAAGTCAGGTTCACACATATGTGGCATCTTAGCAGGGATGGCTGGAAGGCTGGGCTCACGTGGGACTGTCAGCTAGAGCACCTACCCATGGCTTTCCCAATATATGGTCTCAGTAGTGAGTCTTCATACGTGGTGGCTCAAGGCCGCCAGAGGGTGTTCCGGGGGTAGGAAGTGGGGAAGTGGCCAACGTTTCAAAGTCTGGGGCCAGAAGCTGGCTGAGTCATGTCTGGTCAAAACAGTTACAGAGGGAGACGCAAGAGGGAAGAGATATGGGAACATATGTATATGTATAACTGATTCACTTTGTTATAAAGCAGAAACTAACACACCATTGTAAAGCAATTATACCCCAATAAAGATGTTAAAAAAAAAAAACAACAGTTACAGAGCCTACTCAGATTCAGGAGGGGCACAGACCCCACCTCTTGAAGGGAAGAGTGTCAAATAATTTGCAGCTATCTTTAATCCACCATAATACCTACTCCAGTTACTGTCACCAACTGGATCTTTGTTGCCATCTAGCTGTTGAGCCTTCCAATTCCAGAATCTAATTCTGAGTATCTATTTCTTAGACACCCTTCTGGTACCAATTGTTCTAGAGTGGGTTCTTCCAGAAGCAGACCTTGGGACAAGGATTCAGGCGCAAGTAGTTTATTTGGTAGGTGATCCCAGGAGACACCACTAGGGAATTTAGTGCATGGCTGTAAGTTCCAACACTCCATCTTGAGTAGACTGATAGCTTTGCCTCCTCTTCCCTCTTTAGCCTTTGAAATCCAGTATTTAAGTCCTTGTATCAACAAATACCTGTAGGGTAGCTATAGCTTCACTGCTAACTTAACATTCCAATATCTAGATTCTTCATTTTTGTGCCAGGAGATATTCCTTATTTTCACAGGTGTACAGCACTAAAAGGAAGGTTGTTATATGAAGAGTTTCTAGATGTTTTGTAAGGAGAGGGTTTTCCATATGACTTAGTTCTGCTTATTGCCGGAAGCAAAGGTCCTATTTTTTCAGCTTCATATGATCTCTGGGAGGTTTTTTCTAAAGATGGCTGCCAACAATTCCTCCCATCCCTGTAAACACCTGCCACTCCTTTCATCAAGAGCTGGAGGCTATGTCCCCACTTGAATCTGGCCAGTCTTGTGACTTGCTTTGACCAACAGATTGTGACAGAAGTCATATACTGGGGTTTTCAAGCCCAGGATTTAAGCTTATAGCCTCCAACCTCCTGGGATCTAGCCATATAAAGAAACTTGACCTAGACTTCTGAGAGAGAGAGACCACGTGGAGAGAGGGAGGCTGCCAGCTGAGTCGTGTGAATTAAGTTGTATCAGTTGTTCTAGCCCCAGCTGTACTGATGGAATGAAGCTGTAGAAGTGAACCCCACTAACACCATGTGGCGGAGAGACAAGTCATCCCTGCTAAGCCCTGCCCAAGTAGCAGAATACTGAGAACATAAATTATTCTTGCTGTTTTAAGTCACTACGTTTTTCATAACAGCTTTATTGAGATATAATTCACATACCATAAAACTCGCTGTTTCAAAGTATGTAATTCGGTGGGTTTTAGTATATTCACGAGGTTGTGCCACCATCACTGCTATCTAATTCTAGAACATTTTGAGAATCCTAAAAAGAAACCCCATATCCATTACCAGCCACCCAGTCTTCTCCTTCTGCCTTCAGCCCCTGGTAACCACTAGTCGCTGTGGACTTGTTTATTCTGGACATTTCATATATATGGAAATGTACAATATGTGGTCTTTTGTGACTGGCTTCCTTTGCTTAGCATAATTTTTTCAAGGTTCATCCATGTTGCAGCATGTATCAGTACTTCATTCCTTTATTTAAAATTGTGGTAAAATAAACATAAAACTTACCATTTTAATCACTTTTAAGTGTACAATGTAGTGGCATTTGGTACATTCACACTGTCGTGCAACTGTCCCCATTATCCACCTCCAGAACTTTCTCACTCTCCCAAATTTAACGTCTGTACCCGCTTTCCCCTTTTCCCAGCCCCTGTTAACCACTATTCTACTTTCTGTTTCTATGAATTTGACTACATTAGGTACTTCATATAAGGTCCTCTTGCATCTTATTTCACTTACCATGTTTTCAAGGTTAATTAATGTTGTAGCATGTATCAGAAGTTCCTGTCTTTTTAAGGCTGAATAATATTTCATTGTATGTATATACCACATTTTCTTTATCCATTCATCTGTCAATGGACATATGGGTGTTCCTACTTTTGGCTGTTATGAATAATGTTGATATGAATATTCATGTACAAGTTTTGTGCAGACATGTTTTAATTTCTGTTCGATATACATCTAGGAGTGGAATTTCTTGGTTATATGGTAACTCTATGTTTAACTTTTTGAGGAACAGCCAGACTGTTTTCCAAAGTGACTGTCCCATTTTAAAATCCCACCAGCAATGTATGAGGTTTCCAAGTTCTCCACATCCTTACCATGACTTGTTATTATCTATTTTTGATTAGAAGTATCTTACTGGAAGGTACTGTACTGAAGAGGTATCTTACTGGAGTTTGATTTAATTTCCCTAACGACTAATGAGGTTGAGCATCTTTTCATGTGCTTGTTGGCCATTTGTGTATCTTTTTTTTTTTTTCTTTTGAGAAATGTCTATTCAAATCCTTTGCTCATTTTGGGAGGTTATTTGTCCTTTTATTTTTATTTTTTTAAACTATATATTTATTTATTTGGCTGTGCTGGGTCTTGGCTGCAGCACGCGGGATATAGTTCCCTGACCAGGGATCAAACCTGGGCCCCCTGCATTGGGAGCACAGAGTCTTAACCACTGGACCACCAGGGAAATCCCAGTCCTTTTATTGCTGAGCTTCCGTTATTCATCTTTTCTGAATACAATTCCCTCATCAGATATATGATTTGCAAACATCTTCTCCTATCTCCTGTGAGTTGTCTTTTCACTTTGTCAAAGGTGTCCTTTAAAGCACAAATTTTTAAATTTTGATGAAATTTATTTTTTGTGGATATCCAGTTGTCTGCACCATTGTTGAAAAGACTATTCTTTTTCCTCACTGAATTGTCTTGGCACCCTTGTCAAAAATTGATTGACCAGGGGAATTCCCTGGTGGTCCAGTGGTTAGAACTCCACGCTTCCACTACATGGGGCACGGGTTCGACCCCTGGTCGGGGAACTAAAATCCTGCAAGCCACCGGACGCAGCCAAAAAAAAAATTAATTTACCGGATATGTGAGGCTTACTTTTGGACTCTCCACTGCATTCCATTGATCTATATGTCTATTCTTATATTAGTACCATACATTTTTTTTTTTTTAATTTTCTCTTGGGCTTCCCTGGTGGCTCAGTGGTTAAGAATCCGCCTGCCAATGCAGGGGACACGGGTTCGAGCCCTGGTCCGGGAAGATCCCACATGCCACGGAGCAGCTAAGCCCGTGCGTCACAACTACTGAGCCTGCACTCTAGAGCCCATGAGCCACAACTACTGAGCCCGCGTCCTAAAGCCTGTGCTCTGCAACAAGAGAAGCCACCTCAGTGAGAAGCCCATGCACCGCAACGAAGACCCAACACAGCCAAAAATAAATAAATAAATAAAATAAAATAAATTTTTTTAAAAAAAGAATTTTCTTCCGTTTTCAAGACTTTCTATACTTTAATAGTTGGGGTTTTTTTTTTTGGGCCACGCCACACGGCACATGGGATCTTACTTCCCCGACTAGGGATCAAACCTACATCCCCTGCATTGGTAGTGTGGAGTCTTAACCACTGGACCACCAGGGAAGTCCCATTACCACACTGTCTTGATAGCTTTGTACTTAAATTTTGAAATCAGGAAGTGTGAGTCCTTCAATTCTTTTCAAGACTGTTTTGGCTACTCAGGGTCCCTTTAAATTCTTTAAAAATATGTTTTATAGTTTTCAGACTATGCGTTTAACCCTTGTTATATTTATGTATAAGTATTCTAACACTTGTTACATTTATGTATAAGTAGTTTATTCTTTTTGATTCTATGCTAAGTGGAATTGTTTATTTTCTTGTGATTTTTAGATTTTTCATTGCAAGTGTATCGATATCCTGCAACCTTGCTGTGTTTATTAGTTCTAGTTGCCTTTTAGTGGATTACTTAGCATTTTCTATATACAAGACAATGCCATCTACAAATAGAGATGAATTTACTTCTTTCTTTTCAATCCGATGTTTTCTCCCCCCCCACTGAACCCCCTGGCTAGAACCTCCAGCACAAAGTTAAATAGAAGTGGTGAAAGTGGACATCCTTGTCTTGCCTTTGATCTTAGAGGGAAAGCTTTCAATCTTTAACCCAGGGATTATTGATTCCACTGTGACCATTTGTATGGTCTCAATTCTTTCACATTTGTTGACTTTTGTTTTATGGACCAGGATATGGACTATCTTTGTATACATTCCATGGATATTTGAAAAGAATGTGTCTTCTTTTGTTGGGTGAGGTATTCTATATTAATTGGATCATGTTGGTTGATAGTGTTGTTAAGTTCTTCTACATCCTTACTGGTTTTCTGTCCAGTTGTTCTACCTATTGTTAAGAGAGAGGTGTTGAAGTCTCCAGTGGAAGTGTGGATTTGCTATTCTTCTTTCAATTCTATCAGTTTTTGTATCAGTTTTGCAGCTCTGTTGTTTCGTAAATACATATTTAGGATTGTACCTTCTTGGTGGGTTGACCCTTTTTTCATTATATAGTGTCCCTCCCTGTCCCTGGTAACTTTTCTTTGCTCTGAAGTCTAATATATCTGATATTAATATACCTACTTCTTTTTTGATTGTTTGCATGATGTATTTTTCTATCCTTTTACTTTCAACCTTATAGTTATACTTGAAGTGAGTTTCTTGTAGATAGCATGTAGTTAAGTCACACTTTTTCATCCACTTTGCCAATCTCTGTCTTTCAATAGATATATTTAGACCACTTGCACTTAATAGAATTAGTGATGTTAGGGCTTGAGTCTCCCATCTTTTTTGTTTTCTGTTCTTTTCTTTTTTCTGCTTTCCTGTGGGTTACTTGAATTTTTTTTTTTGAATTCCATTTTGATTTATCTATAGTGTTTTTGGGTGTATTATCTTTTTTTAGAAGTTGTTCTAAGAATTACATCAAATACATGTAAGTTACCACAGTATACTGTTGACATTTTATCAATGTTGTTGACATTTCTAAGTGTAGAAACCTTCCTTCTCTTGATATCCCTTAGTACTTTCCCATTTATAAAGTAATTGTTTTAAATATTTCCTTTACATACATTGAGAACATCAATTTTATAATTTTTGCTTCAACCATCAACCATAATTTAGAAAACATAAAAGAAGGAAAATATTTACCCAAGTTTCACTATTTCTGCTGTTCCTTCTTCCTTCCTTTTTGATGCTCCAAGTTTTCTTCTTTTATTTTCTCCTTTATGTTCAGAGCTCTTCTTTAGCCATTCTTTTTTTTAAATAAATAAATAAATTTATTTATTTATTTTTGGCTGTGTTGGGTCTTCATTGCTGCGCACGAGCTTTCTCTAGTTGTCGCGAGTGGGGGCTACTCTTTGTTGCAGCGCGCGGGCTTCTCATCGTGGTGGCTTCTCCCGTTGCGGAGCATGGGCTCTAGGCATGCAGGCTTCAGCAGTTGTGGCTCGTGGGCTCAGTAGTTGTGGCTCATGGGCTTCAGTAGTTGAGGCGTGGGCTCTAGAGCACAGGCTCAGCAGTTGTGGCGCACGAGCTTAGCTGCTCCGCGGCATGTGGGATCTTCCCGGACCAGGGCTCGAACCCGTGTCCCCTGCATTGGCAGGCAGGTTCTCAACCACTGCGCCACCAGGGAAGCCCTAGCCATTCTTTTAGGGTAGGACTGCTGGCAACAAATTCTCCTAGTTTTCCTACATCTAAGAATGTCTAAGTCCCCTCTACGTTCTGAAGGATATTTTTCACTTGATATAGAATTCTCAGTTGACGATAATTTTCTTTCACTACTTGAAGTGTGCCACTTCCTTCTGGCCTCATGGTTTCTGATGAGGAATCTCCTGTCCCTTTATAGGTAAGATATCATTTCTCTTTTGCTGCTTTTGAGATTCTCTTTTCTTTAGTTTTCAGTTTAGCTGTGATGTGTCTTGGTGTGCATTTCGTTAGGTTTACCTTGTTTAGGCTTCTCTGAATTTGCAGGGGTATTTTTTCTTTTTTTAATCTTTTGGCCATGCTGCGCGACATGTGGCATCTTATTCCCTGACCAGAGATTGAACCCACGCCCCCTGCCTTGGAAGCGTGGAGTCTTAACCACTGCCAGGGAAGTCCCATGCAGGTTTTCATCTTTTGCCATTTCTGGGAAGCTTACAGCCATTCTTTCTTTCTGTTTTTTTTTTTTTTTTTTTGCCATGCCACATGGCTTGTGAGATCTTAGCTCCCCAACCAGGAATTGAACCCAGACCACAGCAGTGAAACCCCAGAATCCTAACCACTAGGCCACCAGGGAACTCCTGACAGCCATTACTTCTTCAACTGCTTTTCAGCCCCACCCTTACTTTTCTCCTTCTGGGACTCTGATGACACAGACTTTAGACTTTTTGTTTTAGTACCATAGGTCCCCATAGTCCTTCATTATTATTTTTTAAGTCTATTTTCTCTGCTGTTCAGGTTGGGTAGTTTCTATTGTTTTAACTTCAAGTTCACTGATTCTTCTCCATTTGCGGGGGGGGGGGGGGCGGTAATTGTATTTTTCAACTTTATTTGGCTGCACCGCACAGCTTGTGGGATCCTAGTTCCCTGACCAGTGATAAAACCCACAGCCCCAGCAGTGAGAGAGCTAAGTCCTAACCACTGGACCTCCAGGGCATTCCCTGTATTTTTTTTTTTAAATACATTTTAAAAATTTATTTATTTTTGGCTGTGTTGGGTCTTTGTTGCTGCACACGGGCTTTCTCTAGTTACCACGAGCAGGGACTACTCTTCGTTGCAGTGTGCAGGCTTCTCATTATGGTGGCGTCTCTTGTTGTGGAGCACAGACTCTAGGCGCGCAGGCTTCAGTAGTTGCGGCATGTGGGCTCAGTAGTTGTGGCACACAGGCTCTAGAGCGCAGGCTCAGTAGTTGTGGCACACTGGCTTAGTTGCTCTGCGGCATGTGGGATCTTCCCAGACCAGGGCTCGTATCCGTGTCCCCTGCATCAGCAGGCGGATTCTTAACCACTGCGCCACCAGGGAAGCCCTGTATTTTTCGACTTTAAATGGTTCTTTACATTTTCTATTTCCTTGCTGAGACTTATTGCAGTGTTAATTGCTCATCAACACATTTATGATGGCCACTTTTAAATCCCTGTCAATAATTCTAACATCTCTGTCATCGTGGTGTCGATGTCCATTGTCTTTTCTCCTTCAGGGTGTGATTTTCCTGATCTTTGGTATGAGTGACTTTTGACTGAAACATGGACATTTTGGGTATTATGTTAAGAAGACTCTGGATCTTATTTAAATCTTCCTACAGCACACCTCCTCTGACGGGCATGAAAAGGCAGTGCTTCATTACTGCCAGGTGTGGGTGGCAGTGAGCTCCATCATCCCACCACACCTCTACTAAAACCCTGGTTGGGAGGGGCTGGGGTGCCCCATTTCTCCTCACGTGGCCTCCACGGACATCAACTTAAAGTCCCAGCTCCCTATCCGGCCTTCTCTTGACTCCACCCCTGCAGAGATTTGGGGGTGCCCCCAGTACAGCCTAGCAAGGATTGGAAGTCTACGACCCAACTTGGCATTTACTGGTGAAGGTGGGGCTGCAGTTCTTCCCGTGGTGTTTCACTAGAGTTTTCTTTCTGTCTTCTTAAGCTAACCCCTTTCCGGTCCTCACTTGGGTTTTTTGGTTGTTGGTCTGCTTCTCCAGCACCCAGCTTGGCTTATATGAAGGAAAAAGAAAACCCAGGGAACTCAATGCCAGTCGTTCATTGGGTCCCAAGGTCCCCAGCCAGTCTTTCTTCTCTCCACCTTCCAGTCTTATGTTTGTTTTATATAAAATATCCAGGGTTTTATTTAGTGGAAAGGATAGGGATAAATACTTCCATCCCATCTTCCCATATAGGAATGTAAAATGGTGCAGCCACTGTGGAAATCAGAATGGCGATTCTTCAAAATATTAAAAATAGAACTGCCACATGATCCAGCAATTCCACTTCTGGGTATATATCCAAAGAATTGAAAGCAGGGTCTTGAAGGTTTTGAAGAGATATTTGTACACCCATGTTCATAGTATTATTCACAACAGCTAAAACATGGAAGCAACCCAAGTGTCCAACAGATGAATGGATAAGCAAAATGTGGTATATACATACAGTGGAATATTACTCAACCTTAAAAAGGAAATTCTGACACATGCTACAACATGGATGAACCTTAAGGACATTATGCTAAGTGAAATTAGCCAGTCACAAGACGACAAATACTGTCTGACTCCACTTACATGAGTAGTCAAAATCATAAAGACAGAAAATAGTAGTTGCCAGGGGCAGGGGAGGATCTCAGGAGAGGAATGAGGAGCTGGTGTTTAAGGGAGAATTTCAGCTCCTACAAGATGAAAAAGCTCTGGAGGTGGATAGTGGTGATGGCTGTACAGCAATGTGAATGTATTTAATACCACTGAACTGTACACTTAAAAATAGTTAAGACGATAAATTTTGTGTGTATAATTTTTTTTTTTCTAATGCATAGTTGATTTAAGAAGTAAATTTCACCCGTAAGTGTAACTTCAAGGCAAAGGCTCCCCTGTTCCCTATGAACAGACCTAACTCTATGTTGGAGCTGACCATGCTTAATACACAGTGAGGCACTTTAGGCCCAGAAGGTACCGAGTTCCTCTGCCAGGTGCTTCCAATACACTGATGCTCACATTCTCTCAGCTGCAGAGACTGCAGTTCAGTGAGTCCTGGGAACAACTGTCCCAAGGTCATAGCTGGTGAGCCGTAAAGCAGAGGCAAATCCTCGTTTCCTTGTGCCAAATTCCATGAGGCCTCTTAGCATAATCTTTTAAGAAATGACAGCTCAAAAGTAGGAATAACAAATGTTTATTCAGAAATGGGTAACACAGCCTCCTCCATCCCTTAATGCCTCTTCCTCTCCTTTTGAACAAAAGAGACACAGATGGGGAATGCAGGGGAGTGGGAGGTGAAGGACACAAGGATTGGCCTACCACCTTCTGTTTCCCACGATGCCATCCTGTAGAACAGGGGGGCAAACAGGCTCTGCCCTGCAATGTACCATATGGCCAGCCAGAGGACAGGGCCCAGATGGCCAGGCAGCTGCAGGTGGGCTCACTGAAACCCTGTGATAAGCAGAGCAGCCTGGCATGGTACTGGAGGGGAGACAGGAGGATAAAGCCATGCAGTCGGGATACGTACCGTCCCTCCCGAAAGCAGAGTCCACGCAGTGATCTGTCTCCAGTACCTGCGAAACCAGGTCCTAGTGTCTTATGGACATTCTCTGGGGCCAAGGAGGGGTAAGTGTAGGAGGCGTGTCTCCCAGCTGCTGAAGAGAACTAAGTTTGCACCCATTCAAAGGGGGGGGAGAAGAGAACGAAAGCAGCCTTCTTTAAAGTACTAGAAAGTGGAGCAGCAACAGGCAGATTCCTCGGGCTTCCCAGGCCTGGGCAACCTCAGACCTGGAGGACTGAGCTCGGTTCAAACCCTGGGTCCCCCCTGCTTGACAGATTTAACTCTGTGGAAACACGTGTTTCCAGGTTTTTCTTCACTGGACTGGCCCCAAGTAGGTCATGAGAGATTCTTAGCGTCTCAGGTCCCGTTTATACTTTCTAGGCTTGTGCCTTCCATACCACCTGCTACTGATCTGTAGCCCTCCCAGAATCCCGCTCCCCAAAACACGCCAGCTCTGCTAGGCTGGCTTCCCTTTACAGTCCCAACAAACCGGCAGGAGACTGAGAATGAATGTCACTGGAGCAATGCTGTGCTGGTATATTCTGGGGCTGCCCCAGGTTCTACAGTTTTGCCCCAAATGCCTGGAACCATACTGAGGGAACAACTCACCAGCTTGCCTGGAAAGGCTGCTTTGCTCTCTCACCTCCCTCCCCACCACCCATCGCTCCCCTACCCCGACTGCCAAGGCAGGAAAATACCCTCCCGTCAGGGTGGGTCCCTCACAACAGTGGAGCAGTGCCCCCTGGTGGCTGCTGGATATATGCCGCCTCTCAGCACCCCTAACTATTGTCCTGTTCCTGTACCTAAGGCCAGAAGAAAAAATCTAGCAGTAAGTCAACAACTCCTATTCAAATAACCCCCCAGGCCCACAGAGTCACAGGACGGGAGGCAGGCCCTTTGAAACACCCAACGAGCAGAGAGCTGGCATGTGCACCAAAACCAGGGTGTGACAATGCTGTACTGCGTGAGAAATGGGAGGCTAATGATACAAGCCACTCCCAGCAGTGACGCCCAGAAGGCCAAGAGAGCTGGGGTGGGGCACTCGGCACAACTCAAGGGAAGAGGGGAGTGTGAACTCAAGGATTTACTCTAGGTTGACTGAGACACAGTACAGGTCCCCCAAACCAAGAGCCAGCGGTGCACTCTTCCTAGCGAAGCAAGTCTCACCCTGCCCTTGCCACAGGGTCCTCTCCAGACCACACTGGTCTGGAGCCAACTGCGGTGAGAGGACAAGGGGCCTGTGACCTGATCCCCACCTAGGCCACCTCCACTGACCAGGAGAGTGAGCGGCAGAGATCTTGAGCTGACCTGGTTCCTATTAGGATGGCAGGGGCTTCCATTCCCCACTTCGAAAAGTTTAAAAAAGAGAAAGGGGAGTCAAACCCTCACCCCTGAAGAAAGAGCAGTGTCCTTCAAACAGCCCCTGGCCTGCATTCCATTGGGCCTCAAGAAGGCCACCCAGAGAATTCAGGGAACCATTTCCAGACAGAAAAAAACAATTTAGGGCTGAGTTTAGGGGGAGACACTCTGAGCAACACAAGCTTACCTTGGTGATGAGGTGGAGAGAGAAGAGACATACTACAGGAAATGTTAACATACAGAAGAGCACAGGGTAGAACACAACACAGAAAGGCGGGTACCATCCAGTGAGGAAGCTCTCTACCCCCGGCGACCCTTCCCACGCTCAGGGGCCTCCAGTCCAATGGCCCATAGATCACAAGCTTTGTTTTGGGAAACAGAGCCACCCTCCTCTGCCCCCGCTTCTGGCTGTCTCGCTCCCCCGCTCAAAGTTTGATTTTGAATTCTGTGGGCTGTGTGGTCACAGAGGCCCCTGAGGACTTGAAAAGTGCCTTCAGGATGGTGTCAGGGTCCACTTCGGCAGGAGGGTTGGATGAGGCGGCAGAATTCACCCTGCGAGGCAGCTCACTCTCCTTTTTCACTGAGGGGCTGTCGCTCAGCCGTCTGTAGAGAGCAGAGAAAAGTCAAAGTCCTTGTGGGTTTCCCTTACGTAGAGAGCGGTCCCACTGTTAGCTGAGGATCTCTCAAAAGCTGAGCACCAAACATAATGCTTTCCGTACCCTTTTACTCCATTTCTTATAGCAAACCTATCATTTTTTAAATTTGCTGATGAGAAAATTGAGATGCAGTCTGCTATGATCTGGGTTTTAAGTTTAGGAAACACTGCATGTCCCTCAGGGATGGTCAAACACACATCGGCATATTACACATTCTGAGAAGTCTTATAGATTTAACTGGGTTTAGCCCAGTGGTTCCCAAACTCACTAGGTCATAAAACGCACATTTTTCAGAATACAACTTAATACTGGAACACGGTTTAAGAAACTTATGTAGGTCACACGACGCAATATCCAGGGTTCAAAGTGCCGTCTTTCGGTATTTCAAAGTCTATTTCAGGCCTGCCCCACACTACCCCTCCCACCTTGGCAAGGCTAACATTCTCCCTGGGTCTGTGTATCCTTGTCTACAAAAGGACTTCCTTCTGAATGTCAGTCTAGACATTTTCTGCATCTCAGGCTTCAAAAAGTCCTCAGTCCTGGACCAGGCAATGTATGCCTGGGTATGTAACAAAACAAGGGGTAGCACCCAGCACTGTCCCCCAGAGTCAATCATGAGGAGGCAGGGTTTTCCGCTCACCCGGACAACGCACACACGGTTGTGCAAAGAGGGACACAACTGGCCTGCTCGCCACTTTCTTCTCAGGTGTTTCTAAATTATAAGGCTGGGAACGAGGTCTTAATGTTAGCCCCTGTGGGGTCAATCCCCTGCAGAAATGATGTGACAAGCCACTTTGTACAAATTTAAGCTTCCTGATTGGCTGCCTGCTATCAGAGCAGAGGAAATGGAATGGAGCTGTGATACAGGCAGTTTACCCCTCAGAACAGAGAGATGATCATGCAGAGTAGGCAAGCAGAAAAGCTCCACTTGGTCCCCAGCACCCCACCTTTGGAACTTACAGCAGGATGGGCTGGTCTGAGGTGATAACATTCCCATTCATGTGGAGGTTGCATTTCATTGGTTGCCCTGAAAAACCAAAAGAGAAAAGGCTCTGCCGTGGGACTTCAGCTCCTCCCACAGAAGGACACGGACTGCCACTTTCATTGCCAGGCGTCAAAGCATACACCACTGGCAGCCCTGGCTGCACAGCTAGGGACGGGGCTGTCAGGCTTTGGCAAAGCCAGAGGCTAAGAAAACCCCAGGGTTATGAGGTCCATGAAACCTTGCCAATGATGGCACCAAGAAGCCAAGTGGCAACAGAGCTAGCTTCATGCAGGAGATCAGAGTCAAAGTAAGGGAAAGAGTGGACTCAGCATGAAGCAATCCAAACTTGCTTGTGAAACAAGTAGTAAGGGAAAATGCTTACGGTATAAAATTAAGTGAAAAAAAGATTCAAAGTCTATGTTCAGATGTCTACTTTGTCCATGAAGGATTAACCTTACAAGGACTGGATTCCCACTTTATATAGCATGTGATAAGTATAACAGTAACAGCACAAAAAAAGGGGAAGAGGGAATAGAGCCCTATAGGAGTGATATTTCTAAATCTCACTGCAACTGCGTTAATACTAACCTGAAATAGATTCTGATAACCTACAATGTATACTGTAAACCCCTGAGCAACCATTAAGAAAGTGACTCAAAAAGTACAGTGGAAAAAAATCATTAAAAGAACTAAAATGCTGCACTAGATTTTCATATAATGCAAAAGAAAGCCACATAAAATGTGAACGGATTAAATAATCCAATAAAAAAGCAGAGGCTGAGATAACCAACAAGGATCTACTGTATAGCACTATACTCACTATTTTGTAATGACCTATATGGGAAAAGAATCTGAAAAAGAATATGTGTGTGTGTGTGTGTGTGTGTGTGTGTGTGTGTGTGTGTGTGTGTGTGTGTGTGTGTGTGTGTGTGTGTGTGTGTGTGTGTGTATCTCTGAATCACTGTGCTGTACATCTGAAACTAACATTGTAATTCAACTATACTTCAATTAAAAACATAACATCTCTGCTTGCTCTTAGTACACAGGTGGCCCCGGAGGGTTTAATGCACCAGGAGGTCCAACCACCCATCTCAGAGGAAGGCCTGCTGTGAGCAGTGAGGAGCAGCAAGGTGAGGTGGCTGCTTTCTCCCTGACTTACCATCCAGACACCGGTTGTTATACTTCTTATATGCAGTGATGGCATCGTCCTTCTTCACGAAGACCACCTCTGCTACCCCAGGATGGACCAGCCGAGCTCGCTTCAGGGCTCCACAAACACAGAAAAGCTCCTGTGAAGAACAAGAGGGGTTAGTTAGGGTTGGGGCAGAATTCTGGGCAGTCATCATCCTTCCAGCCTGCCGTTCACACACTCCAGACAGGGCTCTGGGTTGACTGGTGGCCGCACTCTAACTGAACGTGCCCAGCAGCCAAGATTTCAGGGAGGCTCCATTTTAGGTGGTCCTGGGACATCCACAGGCCTCAACCTGGGACCAGATGAGGGGAAGAGCTGTTCTGGCAGTGAGAACTGAGTCTGGGCTTACAAGCCTTGGAGTCCCTGTGACTCCAAGTCACCCCCAAAGTCCTCCTGCCTCAGTGCCCACTTCCTCAACAAGGGTAATAGTTATGGAATACGGAATTTCTGTCAAGAGTGTCTGTAATGAGAATGGACAGACATATAGGCTCATCAAAGACAGTGGCTAATATATCATCTGGGAATCAGTTGGAAACACAAATTCTGGAGTTCTATGCAGGGTGACCAATCATCCTAGTTTGGCTAGACTGAGGGGTTTCAACTGAAGTCGTTTTCAAGGCGGTGCTCTGTACACCTGTGTCATCATCATTTATTCCAACTCCACTCCCTCCTCATTGCGCAGACCGAGGCCAGAGAGGGAACCCAATATGGATACAGACTGCAAAGGCCAACTAGCACCCAAGCCATTTCTTCACCTGCAACTGCCTTCACAAGTTGGTTATGGGGACAAAAAGAAGATTTACGAAAAGGTCGTTGAAATGGTTTTTTTCTAATGATAAAAGGGAAAATGCTTCATATCAAAACCAAGATACGGAACTGAATACTAAGTGTGATTCTAACTCTATTAGTTTTTCTTTTAACATTACTTATTTGGGTAGAAAAGAGGTGAGGATGACTATTATTGGCAGTTCACTATGATTATTGGCAGTTTACTATGAGTAGTAATCATTACAGGTAATTCGTTTTTCATTCCTCTGTAATTTCAAAGATCCTGCATACAAAATGCCTGCCACACAGTAAGTATATATAAATAATAATAGCTATAATGAACTCAATAAATAAAAGCTATTATTACTTTTATAATCAGGAAAAAATTGCTTTCTTTCTAATTTGTCAAGTCTTATACAAAGCAGGCAACAATTTCTATTCTCATGTGCACTGTTCACAAAGTGATCACCCAGCACTCACATTTCACAATTAAAACCATTAACAAACGTGGCAGCCATTATAAACATGGGCTGTTATAGAACCTGGGACTCAGCTGCAGGGAGAGGCTGGAGTCCAGCTGCATTCATTCTGTGATCTAACAGTTGAGTAAAAAGGGCACCTGGGTTCTTTAACAGTCTTATTGGTGCCTGAATGAAAATGAGGTTGAAAAGTCCTGGCTGAAAGACAAATACCGTATGCTAACACATATATATGGAATTTAAGAAAAAAAAAATGTCACGAAGAACCTAGGGCTAAGACAGGAATAAAGACACAGACCTACTAGAGAATGGACTTGAGGATATGGGGAGGGGGGAAGGGTAAGCTGTGACAAAGCGAGAGAGAGGCATGGACATATATACACTACCAAACGTAAAATAGATAGCTAGTGGGAAGCAGCCGCATAGCACAGGGAGATCAGCTTGGTGCTTTGTGACCGCCTGGAGGGGTAGGATAGGGAGGGTGCGAGAGAGGGAGACACAAGAGGGAAGAGATATGGGAACATATGTATATGTATAACTGATTCACTTTGTTATAAAGCAGAAACTAACACACCATCGTAAAGCAATTATACTCCAATATAGATGTAAAAAAAAAAAAGGAAAGAAAAGTCCTGGCTAAGTCTGGGCCACCCTTCACTAGGTACCTGAATTGGGTTTTGCCCATGACTGCCAAGGGTGGGACAGGATGGACCAGAAGCGCAATCCAGAGGGGCCAACCACTAGGTAACACCAGTCCATTTCATCCCTTTTACTTTGGAGCTATCATAAAAACCCCTAAAGGAGGAAGAAATTCCAAAGACTGAGGAAAATATGAACCACTGGATTTTGCACAGTGGGACTAAATGATCCCATTCTAGCACAATTCCATGGCCCTGAGATTTAGGTTGGGCACCTGGCTCTGTTTTTGTTGTTTTAGTTTTTTTTTTGGGGGGGGGGGCACACTGCATGGCTTACAGGATCTTAGCTCCCCGACCAGAGATTGAACCCAGGCCCCGGCAGTGAAAGTGCCGAGTCCTAACCACCGGACCGCCAGGGAATTCCCCTGGCTCTGGTTTAGAAGCTGTGAGGAAAAGGGTTCACATACCTGGCCTGACTGCTCTCCTTTGGAAGGTCTGCTTCCAAGGCTGGCCCTTGGCTGGCATCTGGGAACTTAGATTCTGGAAGGGCTCCCATAACCCTAACTGATAAGAGTGGCGCACTGAGCCTAAATTGTTTGTGCCGACAATGCAGTTTATGCTAAACACTTGCTTTCCTTCTGAGTCTGGAATTTTGGTGTTAGGCAGAGGGTGCCTACATGACTCGTCCCTGATAAAAACCCTGGGCACTGAGTCTCTAATGAGCTTCCCTGGTTTCACACATGTCATTACAACCAACTGCTGGGGGAATAAAGTGTATCCTGTGTGGCTCCAATGGGAGAGGACTCCAGAAGTTTGAGTGTGCTTTCCTCCAGCCTTTGCCCCACGAACATTTTCCCTCTGTTGATTTTGCTTTGTTCCTGTAATGAATCTTAGCCCTGATACAACTCTATGCTAAGTCCTGTGAGTCCTCTTAGAGAATCAGCTAACCGGGGGGTGCTCTTGGGGACCCTTGAAACAGAAGTGGCTTGAGATTTGAAATTCTGGCAGGCCACAGTACTCACAACAATGTCCTCCTCGGTGACTCGAGGGTGCAGATTATTCACGGTCATCTTGGTGCCTTCCAAAGGGCTGAGGACAGGCTGCCACAGACAAAAGAACGTTACCGGAAGTCAGTGAACAGCAGAGCTCACTTCAGGCAAACAACCAGGAGGGCCCAGAGGAAACCCCCATGGAGAGCCTGTCACAATTGGGCCCCTCTAATCATGCCCCCATCACCCTATGCTAGGGAATGGAACCTCTCATCATTTCCCAAATACGCCAGGCCCTTTCGGGCCCGAGCCTCTGCCTGGAATGCCATTCACATTTCAAGACCCGCCCGGCTCAGATGGCACTTTCTCTTTAAAGCCTTCCCGTATCTGTTCAGTTGAATTAGATGCTCTTTCCTCAGTGCTCCTGGCAGCCCTCTGTTGTATCACCAGGCACAGTGCTCTGTCTGCAGCTCTGTTTTCCCTATTTGCCTGTGAGCTCTCTGAGGGCAGGGGCCACTGGACCTTGGTTTGCTCATTTGTAAAACGGGGGTGGCAACGCCCACCTCAAAGGCACTATGAGGACCCAACAGGATGCACACAGCACACTGCCCACCCAGCACAGGCTAACTCTCAACTAGTGTGGTCACTTCCTCTCCTTCACCTTCACCTCACCTCAGCAGGCGGCAGCTCTTTGGGGGGATCCTCCTTGTTCACTAACGTCCGGGACATGTTGGTCAAGGCTTTTGTTCGAACAGAGGAGGGGAGAGCAGGAGCTGTGTATGCATCATTCTGAACCACTTTGGTGAGAGGAAGGGCCTTGGACATGGAAAGCTTGGAACTGCTCACCCCAGCCTAAACAAAGAGGAAGAGAGGAATCTGAAAAGCTAGGGACCCAGACACCCCAGGGGGCTGACAACCCCCAGTATCTCAAGGCCTCCCACCTCCCAGTTCCATTATCGATCTAAAGCCAGAAAGGTGCCAGCTGCCAGGGAAGGGGCAGGAGGAGAGAAAAACGGCCTGCACGTGTGTTCACAGAAGCCACTTTCCAGTGTGGGAAGCCCTTTCCAAGAAGCTTCCACGCAGTCCTGAACAGGAGCCACAGGCTCACCCGTACCGTTTAGACTTTATAAAAACCCTACAATTTGGAGTTAAGAGGCCAAAAGCTCAGGGTCAAGTTCACTCCTAGATACGCTTCTATCACGATGGGCTGGCTGGGAATAGGAACTCACTCTTAAGAAGGCCTGGACTCCCAGCTTTTTGGTCCCTGTTCTGCACAGAGGAATGATTTGTAGCCCTGCCTCCTCAGCTCCCAGACTGTCAGGGACATGCTGGCAGAGTCAGCATGTGCAAACCAGCAGAAACAGCTCCATCCCTCACTTACCTGTTACCCCTAAGTGCAGATGTGATCCCTTGGAAATATAAACCAGTGAACTCCCTGGTTTTAATGTGTCTGAGGAAAAAAAATGCATGAGGCAGAAGTGGCAGGTGGTCTTGTCGTAGGAGAAAGGAGGAATGCAGCAGCCAGACAGGGAGATGATGGGACAGGGTCAACTCACCAGCTTCTGCCAATCCAGGTGAACCTAGATTCATGCTGGACCCCACATTTCTCAAGCTGTTTTCTGAGTCTCGAGAGCCAGTGAGTGTAGTGGTTAAACACATAGCCTGGGAGCCAGGCTGCTTAGGCTTAAATCCTTGATCCACTACTTACAAGCTGAGCAGATTTATTTCACCTCTCTGTGCCTAATTCCTCATCCGTAAAATAGGGGTAATAATAGTACCCATCTCACAGGGTGGGAAGGAAAGGAAGTCTTAAATAAGTTAATATAAACACAGGGTTTTTTCCAATTAGGGTTAGCCACTAACTGAGTTAGGAAAGGCCCAGCCCCTTTGTAACAAACTGGCATCATTCAGCTTCACACATCACATTAAGAGCTTCAACGGTAACCAGGAAATTAGTCCACATGTTCAGTGCAGTGACCAAAACTGAGTCTTTGGGTCTCTGAAGACCAAACAAAGGCACTTAGCTTGGGCACCCACTTGCCTCCCTGTGTGTAATCTGGCCGCATGCACTGAGCTGAGCATCACGTTCAGAGGTCCCTGATATTCCGAGGAACTGCCTTCTTTCCTTCTCTGCATCAGCATCCTAGTCCATCGAGCTTTCCCTGCATGCAGGCTGCACCTGGTGGAGCCTTCAGGCAAGGCTCAGTTTATTCTTGCTAACACACTAACCAAGGGAATCCAGACTCAAGAATGGAGCCAGAGCTGCTGACCATGGAAGGAAGGGGACCAGGGAGAATGTCCTGCCACAAAGGAAATAAAATGTGATTCTGTCCTGTGGGATCACTCATATTTCCCCTGCAGTGACTCAGACACAGCAATTGGGAGCTGCAGCTCTGCACTTCACTATCTGTGGGATCTTGAACAAGTCAGTGGACGCGCTGCTGGTCTCAGCATTTATAAAAGCCAGGGGTTGGACTAGTTCCGGTTTTGATAATCTCATGACCCAAATGAAGAAATATTTCTGAATTGAAAGGCCCTACTCTCCACCACCTCTCCCATGAACCTGATCAGACACACCCAGAGTGTAGGAAGAAGGTAAGATGTCATACCACATGGTGGAGAAAGCTGCCTGAGGCTGCAAATTTCATCTGTTTACTAGGAATGGGAGCTATAACATCATCATCTTCATCCAGGTCATATAAATTCTGAAAATAAAGAAATATAAGCTAACGTGGTATGCAGGCTCTCAACAGACATTTGGAGTAAGGACAACAGGGAGATGAGGGCTGGAGTAAGTGAGGTGGGGGGAGAAGTGGGTGCAGGGGGAGTGCCTGGGGAAACTGGTCTGGGAGACTGGGGCTCAAGTCCTGGCAGGCTGCCTCCCTGCCCCCAAGGGCGCAATGAAAGTGCTGCAATTCCAGTTACATCAGAAGTACCTTTCTACAAGTGGGTACCTTGTAGTTACCTATCAAGGGCCCCTAAAATGTCTGTTTATATCCTTTGGCTTACAAAGTCTGTGCCAGGCAATCTGGCCTATAGAAATAAACCCAAACTCTAGAAAAAGCTTTTTTCCTCCAAGATGTTCATAGAAGGATTTCTAACAGTGGAAATTACGGGAAAATGGTTGAAATAAACTCGAATGTCAACTCAATGGATCAAGCAGTTATTAAAATGTTTACAGTAAATGTGAAACAGAAAAACGCTTGAGTTATAAAGTGAAAACAAACAACATGAAACTGGATAATAACATAATCACAACTACAACTATGCATTAAATAAATAATAATCACACACACACACACACACACAACACAGGAAGGAACCAGGGCAGAATTTCAACAGGGGCTGGCTGTAGAGAGCCAGAGCGTGAGGACTTTTTTATCCCCTTCCTTAACCTTTCTCTGTTTTGCAAAATTTCTGTATAAGCACATACTACTTTTATAAAAAAAATAAAAATAAAAAAAATTTCAATTTGCCTCTCTCTCCCTATGCATTTAAGAAATTTCTTTTTAAAACTCATACACTGCAAAAAGTGTCAAATGTAATTAATCCCTCCTCCAACTCTTCAAATTGGAACCTTGGGCCAGGCCTCAGTTAATCCACTTGGAAGGCCACATCAAAACACACAAGTGTGGGGGACTTCGCTGGTGGTCCAGTGGGTAAGACTCCGTACTCCCAATGCAGGGGGCCTGGGTTTGATCCCTGGTCAGAAAGCTAGATCCTGCATGCGTGCCGCAACTAAGAAGTCTGCGTGCCGCAACTAAGAGTCTGCACATCGCAACTAAGAAGTCCGCATGCTGCAACTAAGACCCAGCACAGGCTAAATAAATAAATATTAAAAAATTTAAACAAACAAAACCACACACGTGTGTATACACACACACACAGTCCACCTGTTTGGCCTGGTGGTTATTGACGACGTTGATCTTCATTCCAGCAGGATGGGCATGAGTTGGTGCCATGGCCTTCTGCTGTGGAACCTAGAAATACCCAGTGGTCACAATTCATCCCACAGGGCCTGCATGTGTTCTCTATATGAGTAGAGGATCACTTAACTTAAAATATGGTGGGCACTCAGTTTTGGTCTGTGGTAAAAGGCCCTACAAGACCGCCTTATGCCCAAAGCAGGAAAGCGACAGGAAGACTCATCATCCCAGAGATCACGTGACGATGCATTTGCAGGGCTCGATGAACCTGGCTTAATAAATGTTCACTGCTGCTGCTGTTCCTTTTACCAAAGATGCTGAGAAGATTAAATGGTATTGTTTCCATTCCCTTTGGGGCAGCGGCTGTGCAGGTGGCCAAGACCCTGCACTAAGAGCCAGGTCTGATTGGGCTTCTATCCTGGTCCTCCCTCCCACTGACCGGTTGTGTAACTGTGCACAATTACTCACATCTCTGAGACTTAGATTCTTCTTTTATAAAACTGGGGTAATAATCCATGGTTGCAGTGAGGAATACACGTTAAGTACCTGCTACATAGCACGAGCTCAGTCAATGTTTTGTCCTTTCCTCTCACTTCCCTCTACTACTATTTCACTTAGAAAATCACTTAATTTCTCTGGACTACCCCCCACCCTTTTCTTTTACAGAAAAGTGAGATGATATCTTGCCTACCTCATATGGTTACTACACAAACAGCTGGGGGAACTGTCACTTTGCCTAAACACTCCTGGTCCTTGGCCTGAAACTACAGCTGTTACTGGTTTCCAGGAATCTGTGACAGGAGCCACAACCTACCTGGATGGTTTTAGTGAGCTTCAGAGCAGGGGTCACTGTCCCGATGGGTGGGCTCATGAAGGCAGCAGGGGAATTCCGCTTCAAGCTGATCTTCTCCCGGGCATCAGCCACTTGGTGGGGCTTCTGGGGCACCGTGCTCTGCTGCTTGCGGGAATTCAGCATCTCTCTGGCATCTTGCACTTTCCCTTTGATCCGGAACCTGGCATCTTTCTGCAAAAGCTTTTCCCGGGCATCCTTGACTCCCAGCTTGAGCCGGGCATCTGAGAGGCCAATCTTCTGCCGAGCATCAAACCTCTGCTGGAAGGTGGCTGTGCGTGCTGGCTGGCCGAGAAGGCTCTGTTGGATCCCAACACGAGATCGGACACCTCCAACTCCTGGTCTGGCATTGAGCCTGCAAATAAAAACTGCAACATTAAGAGGATCTGGATATCAACAGCAGGCTGTGGAAGTAGAGCCATGGTAATACCGGAAACAAAGAAAGTCCTGGAGAAACCAGAAAGCTGCTCCCTGTCAGAGGAAACAATTAATAGAGACTTATTTCGTAGTTTTATGACTTTTAACTCTGCACTGTAAACAAAGTTAGGAGGGAGGGCCTGCTGGTTTCTATCACTAGGTAAGACTGTTTTTGCTCCCAGACCAGGTGTTTTTAGACAGTATGATAGACACCTCCAAGCAATACCACAAAAAATAAGAATATTTCCCAGATATCAAAACCCCACACACCTGAAGAGCAACTTCAGTTTCCAAAGTGCTTCCACATCCATGCTCTCAGTCAGCACTCTCAACACCCTGTGGAGCAGGCATTATTATGCCCATTTTACAGGAGAAGAAACAGGCTTAGAGAGCTTGAGTGATTAACGAAGGGTGCCCAGCTGGCCTCCGGCAGCCTCCTGCCTCCAGGGCAGGCAGATATCCCCACTGGGCTGGGACCAAGAAAGCCAACACATGGGTCTGGCTTGGAGCCAGAGGACTAACAGACTAAGATATAAAGGCTTGGTAGAAAGAAAAATAATCACTCTGAACTGTTTCTATTCACAATACTCTGACTCCAAATGTGTAGGCTTTTTCCTCACGCCAACTAATTCTCTAAGTCTCTAGACACAAACTGGGTGTCTGACAGCTCAATTCTGACACTAACTACCTAGAGTTGGCACAGACTCCACAGGTTAAAGGCTCAGTCCCACAAGACTGCCCTCAAGTCAGAGGTCAATTCCAAGTCCTGGGCTTCCTGTTCATCTGATCGACGGGCTATAAATGGAGGGTTCACACGACCCCCCCTCCTCAAGTTACATAATTTGCTAGAATACCTTATAGGACTGAGGAAAACAGTTTAGTTATTATTACCAGTTTATTACAAAGGATACAATTCAAGAACAGCCAAGGAGAAGATATGTGTAAGGCAAAGTACAGAGAAAGGGTATGGCAACACCACCCTCCTGGCACATGGATGTGTTCACCAACCCAAAGTTTCTCCAGACTCAATTGTATAGGGGTTTCTATGGAGGTTCCATTACCATAATTGATCAAATCACTGGTTACTGATGATAAACTCAATCTCTAGCCCCTCTTTTCTCCCTGGAGGTCCAGGGTAGGGAGTGGGGTGGAGCTGCAAGTTCCAACAGGCTAATCATGCCTAGGTCTTTCTGGTGACCAGCCCCTGTCCTGAAGCTCCCTAGGGGCCTACCAACAGCTGCTTCATTAGAACAAAAGATGCTCCTATCACTCTTATCACTCAGGAAATTCCAAGGGTTTTAGAAACTGTGTGCCAGGACAAAGACCAAATATATACTTATCACAGTCTGCAACAACAAAAATGTCAATCCAGAAACTGTTAAAATTGGAAAGGAACCATAAAACAAGTCCCATTCTCTTCTGGGGCTCCTTCGTTGGCTCTTCTAATGGCTTGCGAGGAAACAGAAGATGCTTCTAGTCCAATCCTGGAAGTCCTCTCTGGGATCTGTGGGCTTCTGCCCACCCCACCATAAGGCTTCCAGCCACACAAACAGTCCTGTGGCAGGTGCCCTGCCTGGGGACACCAACTCCTACGCCTCCTCTTTGGGAAACCCTCTCTGATTCTTCCAGGACAGCCCTCCTTTGTGTCTATTATCCTTTGTGTTCTTCCCTTCTCTCCCTACCCCGGACTGGGAGGGAAATGGCGGATGGGGCTCATTCCTGATTCACTGCCCTGTGCTTTGTAAGTGTTGCTGAGCCCTGGCTCAGTATCAGAAACATCTAAGGAGCTTCTTAAAAATATAGATAGCTCTAAAAAAAGGAAAGAAAACAAACAAAAAAATACAGCTCTCTAAACCCCACCCCAGAGCTACTGAGTCCAAAATCTGGGTGAAGGCCTGGGCATATGCATTTTTCACTCGACAGGTGATCCTGGAGAACAGCAGTGTTGAAAATCTCTGACCTGGGGTTAGAAGGTAAAACTACTGAATAAACAAGTTCCTATACCATGTCCCACATCACTGTGCAGGCCTCCCAGGAGGCATCCTTCATAGTGGGCAAGCCACTGGGTTCTCCTACTGCCTCTTTCTTCCTCAGCCAGCTCGAGTGAGACTGTCCACCAGCTCCTCTGCTAACAGCAGGAGTGCAACCAAAGGTGAGTCTTCCTGGCACCAGTAAAAGAAAACCTGGACCGTCATCTTGTTATTCTAAGCATAGTGGAAAAACACCTGCTGCCACTACTATGCCAGAGCCAGACCTAAGGCAGTGATGCATAACGTCAGTTTTCTTTGAAAAATGGCAAATTAGGATTTAAGTACTTTCCGGTGGGTTTATACAAAAAACAGGTGGAAGGGACTTCCCTGGTGGTCCAGTGGTTAAGACTCCGCACTCCCAATGCAGGGGTCTGGGTTCGATCCCTGGTCAGGGAACTAGATCTCACATGCCACAACTAAAAAAAAGATCCTGCAGGTCACAACTAAAGAAAGATCTCACACGCATCAACGAAGATCCCGCATACCACAACTAGGACCTGGAGCAACCAAACAAATAATTAAATAAATATTTAAAAACAACAACAAAAAAAAAACAGGTGGAAGAGAGAGTGGAAGGGGTTATTTACAGAATCAATCAGATTAGGTTTAAGGTGGGTAGGTGGGACTGCTTGTCCATGCCTGCTCTATTTTCTCATGTAGAGACTCTGGGAGACTGAGGGGACTTCCCTGGTGGCACAGCGGTTAAGAATCTGCCTGCCAATGCAAGGGACACTGATTCAATCCCTAGTCCGGGAAGATCCCACATGCCGTGGAGCAAATAAGCCCGTACGACACAACTACTAAGCCTGCGCTCTAGAGCCCACGAGCCACAACTACTGAAGCCCGCGTGCCACAACTACTGAAGCTGCAAGCCTAGAACCTGTGCTCCGCAACAAGAGAAGCCACCGCAAAGAGAAGCATGCACACTGCAACGAAGAGTAGCCCCTGCTCGCCACAAGTAGAGAAAGCCCACGTGCAGCAACGAAGACCCAATGCAGCCAAAAATAAATAAATAAATTTATATATGTTAAAAAAAACCCAAAAACTGAAATTGAGTTATTTGTAGTGAGGTGGATGGACCTAGAGTCTGTCATACAGAGTGAAGTAAACCAGAAAGAGAAAAACAAATACCGTATGCTAACACATATATATGGAATCCAAAAAAAAAATGGTTCTGAATAACCTAGAGGCAGGGCAGGAATAAAGATGCAGACATAGAGAATGGACTTGAGGACACGGGGAGGGGGAAGGGTAAGCTGGGACAAAGTGAGAGAGGGGCATGGACATATATACACTACCAAATGTAAAACAGATAGCTAGTGGGAGGCAGCCGCAAAGCACAGGGAGATCAGCTCGGTGATTTGTGACCCCCTACAGGGGTGGGATAGGGAGGGTGCAAGGGAGACACAAGAGAGAGGGGATATGGGGATATATGTATAGCTTTGTTGTACAGCAGAAACAGAACACTGTAAAGCAATAATACTCCAATAAAGATGTTAAAAACAAAACAAAGTCTGTGGGGCCATGGGAGGGCTTAGAGGTAGCCCAGGGTTCCTGGAAAGAGTAGTGTCAAAAGGCACCCTAGGCAGACCAAATGTGGAGAGCGCCCCCTACAGCCCACAGCTTGTAGCGTCTTTGCTCTCGCAGAGGGGGAGGGGGGAGCTGAGGAGGCGTTTAAGTTCTCCCCATTTCCCCACGCTCAAGAGCATTCCTTCACTTCTCCCATATAACTTCCACAGCTGAAGGCTCTCTCCTTGGAGCCCTCAAAGCACTAAATAAAGCTTCTATTAAAGCACTTACCACGCAGCATCACAATGATTTGTTTACAAGCCTGCATCATCCACAGGATTAAGAGCTTCCCAGGGGGTACATCCTACAGCTCCTCCCCTATGTCAACAGTGCCCCAGGGGAATGACAAAGGCTCAAAGAGCTATGTCAGGGATCCTACAGGGCTACTAACTTACATTCTCCTTTTAGGCTCACAATCTCTGAGATCACCTGCCATCTCTTCCATTTTGCAGAGGAGAAACCAAATCAAAGAGCTAGTGGCATGGCTGGGACTGGACCCCAGACTCCAGACTCTTTCCATTATAACAGATTCCAAGCTTCTCTCTTTCCTACTCCAAGCCCCAGGGGAGGTAAGACGGGAGAAGGGGTGGCTGCCCTGGAAGGGCTTCTCCTAGAGAAGACTGCCCCTGCAAAGCCAGTCCTCCACCCAGCCCTCACCAACTGGTCCAGTGCCCTGCTAGGATCCTGGCCACCAATCGCTCTCCCAGCTGAGAGAGGGGCACCCACACAGCCATGGCACAGGGCCACTCTGGCCCTTACTCCAAAAGTGGGACCCACAAGGATCTTGCCGAGCTGCAGGAGCTTCAGGAAAGGTCTCCCGGAAGAGAAAGCAGCTGGTCTCTTTGTAATGATTGGACATTACAAAGGGAACCAGGCTGCATACACACTGACAGTGGAATACTTCATTGATGACCAGGTCCACCAGTGGAGGTCAGACACATCCTAACCCAAACTTGAGCCTGGCCTCCTGAATGAAGATTTCCTATCTTCATCTGTCTTCTCCAAATCCCACCTCCTCCCATCACCAGGGTACCCCTACCAAAGGTTCCTGATATTTATAACTACAGGAGGTGGGATGATCTTATCGTGTGATACACCATGATTTTACAATACCATAAAATTGGGCAAATCTAGACCCAATGGCATAATTATGCTTTCAAAAAGTCAAGTTACCCAATTTCACCAGTCATTCAAGCAATTAAACATTATTGCCAAGAAAAAAAAGAAAAAGCTACTGAAAGCAACTATTTTGAATAATTAAAGGAACAATGAGATTCTTTTTTAAATGGATGTAGGATTATCAGCTTATCTCTCTTTTTTTAAAAAACAATTATTTTATTTATTTGTTTTTGGCTGCGTTGGGTCGTTGGGTCCTTGTTGCTGCACGGGCTTTCTCTAGTTGCAGGGCGTGGGCTTCAGTAGTTGTGGCACGTGGGCTCAGTCATTGTGTCTCACGGGCTCTAGAGCGCAGGCTCAGTAGTTGTGGTGCACGGGCTTAGTTGCTCCGTGGCATGTGGGATCTTCCCAGACCAGGGCTCGAACCCGTGTCCCCTGCATTGGCAGGTGGATTCTTAACCACTGCGCCACCAGGGAAGTCCCAACAATGAGATTCTTGAAAACAAAATTCATATCCTTGAACAGAGAATGAAGAAAGGGGCAGATTCAAAAGTTTTCTGGTTCATTCCAATTGGGTCTGAACAGTAAACCTTTGCAGAAGGAAGGGCAGGGGAGATTAGGCTTCTGAAACCTTAATTTATTCATATTCCTCAACAATTTCCCTTCTCTGATAATTTGTAATGGCTGTTTGAAGTGTTGCATTGAGAATTCACAGAAGTCTACGGTTGATAAACAATGTCTGCCATGGCCACACAAGGGGCAACTGGCTACCACGGTTTATGAAAGATTTTACAAAGAAGGCAATCTCAACTAACAGTTTTGAGCACTTACTACAGATCCATAAACTTTGACCCACCTCCTTTAACCCTCACAACTCTGAGAATTAGGTTATTATCCACCTTTTATAGATGAGGAAACTGAGATTCAAGGAGAGTAACTATCCCAAATAGAGCTATAATGGTGAAAGGTGGATTTGAACTTCACTATACCTAGTTAAAACACCAATAAATCAAGCGTGGGTCAAAAATAAAGAACAGGACTCAAGGAGTTAAGGAAGGGTGAATACTGTCCCCAAGCTAAGGAAAAAATTAGGACTCCAGTCACATCCAGGGATATAGCGTACCCTCTAGTGACGAGAGGGTGAGCACACACACTGAGGCTGGCGGACAGGGTGCTCACCAGAGACCCACAAACCATACTGCTTGTCTAGCAAGGAAGACCACCAAGATGTCTCGTGCTGGTATTTTTATCTATTTGAACAGCACAAAAAGGTACATTTTGGGGAGGGAGGTGATACAGCTGTGGATGCAAGAGCACGAGTAAGCTACTTTCCCTCAATTCCATGTATTCAGTTCCCTGGTTACACCAGTTCTTTCAACTCCTTTCATAAGCAGCTTTAGGGGGTTTCAGTGTTCAGGCTTTTTATAATCATTGCTCCTCTCCCTGCATGAAAAGACAGCCATTCATCCCAGCAAGCAGCAGTACTGCTTATATGGCAGGCATTAGTCATCAGGAATTTTTCAAATAAACACTCCTGCTAGAAGCAGGTCTCTAAAACATAGAACCAGTTATGTTACCCTCCTGCTCCAAGAACTGCTAAGAGTTCTCTAACAAAGCCCAACCCCTCAGTGGAACCACTGGTCTGGCCCCCACTGCCTGCAGCCTCACCTCCCACAGCAGACTATCTGATGTTCCCGAAACACATTCTGCACTTCTGGCCTCAGTAAATGTTCAGGATGGGGAGAGAGGGAGGTTTTGAGCAAGTCTCTTAACTGCCTGGACCCATCACACCTAAAACAGTGCAACTGTACACTGTTTCCAGATGCTCCCCAGGCACGCCACCAGGTCCTAGGAAGAGTGGTGTGGGCGAGAGGGCAAATGCCCTCTGGAGCCTGTGCCCCTCCCCCAGTCCCCTGCTGGAGCCTGGCATACACATGACCAGGGAGGGTCTGTCTGAGGCTAGGAATGCCTCACCCTCTTGGATCTACCTGTGGAGAGCAGAGTGGCAGCTGGCTCTGGACAGATGTCCAGTCCAAAGGATTCGGGCCCACAAGGGGGGCCCTGGACTATTCTAAAGTGGATTTTAATCCATGGGGGTCTCTGGGTTAGAACGTGTGTGTTGAGGTCATCTTAGGGAGGAAACACAGTTTAGTTCTAACAATTACTGAGGGTCAATTCTGAACTATGTGCTTTAGAGACACAAGGAAAAACAAGACACGATCCCCTTACCCTCCAAGAGAGTCCTGTGCAGATGTTTCATTTTAAATTATAATTCTTCCCTTCTAAGCTAATGTAGCAACTCATTTACCTCCTCCTTGTTTTAGATCTAATTTCCTTTACCTTATTTCAATAAGGAAACCAGCAGTGAGTACCAGGACCAGAGCCCTGGCCTGAACTCAAAAGTTCCCTAACCTCCTCTCCCCATGGCTCCAAGGACTCCCACATATGCATCTGGCCCAGAGCTGCTCACCTCCAGCACACTCAAGGCCCAACTTCCCCACTAAGGCTGCCGTGTCACCTTCATCTAACGACATGGAGGGAGTGACAGATAGCTATCCTGTGAGGGGTGAACTGAGCAAACCAAAGACAGGGTGACTTGACTAACCAAATCAGTGATACTCTCACATCTAAAGGAAGAAATCGACAAGAGGGGCAGGCCCACGCCACAGCTGGTGCCCAGTGCTGCCCTGGAAGGACTCATCTATGGGTCTTGAACAACTGGAGCCACTAGAGGTGTGCTGTGTGTGGGGAAGGAGAGCACCTCACCATGGCCTGGATAAAGTGCCATGAAATCATTCCCCCCTTTCTCTAACTTCACATTGATCAAGGAACCTGACGGTTAACTGGGGGCCAGGTAATAACGACGATGACACCTTTCTTGACTCACACAATCCGATGAACACAAAACAGAAGGGCTGCTCGGAAGAACAAGCAAATTCCATGACCTGAGAAAAGGGGTTATTCACACTTCCATGGGCTCAGTCCTTTGCTATTTCCACTAAGAAGAGGAAAGAAGTTTTCTGAGATGGTCATAGGTTCTTTCTTCCTAAATTATTAAGCACAAAGTTCTTCCTGGGACATCCATGCTACATTAAACCAAAGTTTCCAGTAAGGTGATTTCTTCTAGAAAGCATGTAAAATAGCCATTTGTTTACTGTAGGAACTGACGTTTGTTCACTGAAATTTGTTCAGACCTTTCAGTCCTTGCTGGGGACTCCCTCCCCACCCCATCTAGTTTTTCCCTTTGCTGGCTGTGCAAGCAAACTAAAAATGGAGTTTCCAGCAGGTTTAACCCAAACACAGCATGCAGTCCAGTTTCTTCTACACTGTCTCTTGGCCTGCACTTCCACCAATCCAATCTTCACATAAAAGCAAAGCAATATTCTCACACTGAAGACGGGATGTTACTTCTGTACTTAAAAGCCTTCCTTAACGATGATGATAACTAACATCTATTGGGCACTCAGTACCCATCAGATGCTTTCTGATGTACTTTAGATACATTGATTGACTAAGTCCTGACAACACCTAATGAAGTGAATATTACCCATATTTTATAGATAAGGGAAGAGAGGCATGAAGTGGTTAAGTAACTTTCATAAGATCATATGGAAAGTGGGAGAAGCAGGGATTGAAACTTGGCAGTCTGACTCTAGGACCCCAATGCTTAGCTATTATGTACCCTGGGGGAAGGGATTTGGGCTTCTACTCCTTTAAAGTCATTTGCTAAACCCTTACTATCTGGTACAAACTTTAAAATATACATTCTTACATTCTCATTTAATTCTCTCAACCACCTACCAGGAACCATTATTACAAATGAGGAAACTGCCCAGCTCAGAAGTCACCTGGCCAGGGAGGCACAGACCCAACAATGGGCCTTGCCAAGGGACCAGGTCTGCCTGGCTGCACAGTCTCTGCTCTTCCCAGGGGTCCACATATCCTCCCTTCCCTGCATGCCCACCCAATGCCCAACACAAGACTGCACACATCAACACCAAAAAAAGTACAGACCGCCTGCAGTCAGGAACTGAGGGAAGTGACTGCAGGAAGCGCAGGTCCTGGGAAGCTGGCTCATTCGGCAACTGTCGAGCAAACCTGTGAAACCTGGATGGGCTTAGAAGTGGCCCAAGGACCCAGCACCAATTCCACACCAGTTACTAGAAGGAAGACCTAGGAGAGAACTACTCACACGTAATGGTAGAGTAAATTAATGCTGGGTGCCTGTCATGAACCAGAAGCCAGGTGAAGTGCTGGCTGGTGAATTCCGTGGTGGCGGGCGCAGTGGCTATGTGTGCAGCGGTGAGGGTGGGGGGATACCTTTCAGAGAGTAAAAGAATCCATTTTCTAGCCACAGGCACGCAGGCAGTGTTAATAAATTCATGTCTGCTGGATGAATGACTATCTGAGAAAACTACATCTACCTTTACAGCCCGGCTGTTTACAGGACATGTGAACTAATTTAACGCGTGCTGGAAAACTACTGGCCGAAGTTCCCACTCTTTCATACAGGTGAACTGGAGCGCACAAAGGCTGGAAATGACTAACAACATTTGAAGGTCCAGACGAAGTCCGGGGCACCTAACTGCGAACCATCCCCGCGACTCCTCACCCAGATACAGAACAGTCTCCTCTGCGAACCATCGAGAAACAGCCGGCCTCCAGCCCCGTCCCACCTGTTTCTCTGCCCAAGCCTGAGGCCAACTCAGCCAGCTCATAAAGTGCACTCGGCACCGATCTCAGCTCTCCGTGGCTTCGGGCAACTCACTCCGCCTCCAGCTCCTCATCTGGAAAATGGGGAAAACATTAAGAGCGGGCCAGCAGGGCTGCGAAAAGAGCAAAGACCGCCTGGACAGCAAAGCGCTTAGAGAACCTGAAATGCCGCACAAAGGGAGTCGAGTGTTAGAGGAGAACCAGGCGCAAAATTTGGAAATTAAAGGTCTGGGTGTGGATCTCGGCTTCGGCACTAACAGACCGGCAGAGTCTGAGCAAATCACTTGCCCGCGCAACTCCAGTCGTCCTAACTCTGAGGCCGCGCTGAGACCGTGGGGCAGCGCCCGGCTCCTCAGACGAGGGGCTGCGCCGGAGAGACCCTCCGGGCCGCGGACAGCGCGTCCCCTCCACAACCGCAACTCCGCCCCCCGCGGGGCGCCCCTCGGGCCGCTCCCACATGCCCCGCAGTCCGGCCCCTCCGCCGTCAGCGGTCCCACCGGCCTCCCCCCGGCCCGCCGGAGCGACGGCGCCGGCAGCCAGTGGGCAGCCGGGCGGCCGGGCCCGCGGCGGCGACGGCGGCCGGGCCAATGGGGAGCGCGGCTGTGGCAGGGGGCGGGAGCAGACGGCCCTCCGCGTCGCGCCCAGACCGTTCCCTCCTCCGCCCCGAGGCCCGCTAAGACTCGGGCCGTGAACCCCGAAAGGAGAAAAAGCCGCTCACCGCCCCTTCGCCGCAGCCCCTCGCTTCCGGATGAGCTCGTCCAGGGAGATGTCCGCCATCTTGCACCGCCGCGCGAGCCGCGAGCAGCTAATCGTCCCTCAGCCCTCGAGCCCGCCCCTTCGGCCGCTACGGAGCAACTAGCGGCTTCCGGCGTTCGGCTGACGAAATCTCGCGACAGATCAAACCGAGCAAGAACCGGAAGGGGCGGGGCTCTCCCCGTGAGCCTTTGCGACGTCCGCTGCTTATCTGCATACGGCGGGTCGTAGCCCTACCGTTCCCTCTTTCTCCAAACGAGCAAATAGAATGAAAAGCAACAGAAAAGAATTAAATGAGTAAGACAGTCTTCAAAGGAAAGAGGTTCTCGGTTCGACGGTCAACTTTGCCACTCACCGTAGGGCTAATGAGAATGGGATTCATTACCTAGGAAGTAAACGTGAGGAGGAGTTTATGCCTTAAACTTATGAGTAAGGAAAATAACGATTCGGGGTGACGCCCGAATCCTCACTGCTAATGTGAGACGAATTTTTGAGCGGGTAAAGGTTGCCCCTACGGTGACCCGCCTACTTTGCGGGATGCCTGGGAGTTGCGATCTGCCCGTACCCCTTGCATTTAAAAAATAGAATTTAATAATTAACCGAATTGAGTGAAAGTTGAAGACGAACCAAGGAATTACGTGTAGTCGCCATTATTGATTAACAGTGGTGGTCAAACCTCGCGCCCCTACCCGGGGTTGTTATCCCGTAAAACGGTTAAGATTGGGTTTAGGTAAGACAGTCAGTTCTTTGCAGCATACGAGGTACGTTGACTGAGAGTGTTACCGGTTAATTGTTCAGGGGAGACAACGTGCAATACACAGGAGCCTCGTTGTGTGGGTTATAATGCAGTGGTTACGTAACACGGCTCACACTTCTGGGCAGTAGGACGTTTACAACCGAATGTTTTTGCCAGCCTGACCGTTGTCTTCCTAATCTGCACAATGGGGCACATGAACTACGTCGCTGCGAGGGCCAAATGAAGTGTTCCGAATCTGTATTTTTTTTTTTAATTGATGTAATCTCAGTCTCCAGCACTGATCCTGGTGGGAGGTTCAGTATGTCGAACCAGTGAATGAAAAATACAACAACAGCAGGAAACGGAATTCCTTGGCGATCCAGTGGTGAGGACTGCGCGGTTCTGCTGCAGCGGGCCCGGGGTTAGATCCCTGATCGCGGAAGTAAAACACCCGCATGCAGCGCGGTGTGGCCGAAACACCACCAACAGAAAAACAGAAACATAAAACAAAGACTAAACGTGCAACGCGTTTTAGGCCAGCGCCGAACAAAGATTAAGTGCCCTATGAATCACTGCTGTAAGTACAACGGGTGAGTGGAGTTATGTGTTCTCGACAGAACATCACACCGCAGATGAAAACCTGGCATCAGAAAGAAGGTCCGTGGAGAGACGAGCTGGTGAAGATTGGGCACCGGAGGAGGGAAATCCAGGTCCCCGCCTTCGCAGCCGTGATTGGCTGCTGGCTGGCCCTCCTTTTCTCAGCCGTGAAACAGAACCATTAACTCCTCCCTCCGCGAGGTGCCGGGAAGGAACGCGGAAACCAGGAACCAACCCTTGGCCGGCTGCACAGCGGAGGGCAGGCAGGTGCGCAGGAATAGGAAAGGGCCAGAGGAGCGCGGGAGTTAAGGCCCTTTCGCACCTCCACGCGAAGAAAGCGAAGTGTAAAAATAGCGCTTAAATAATTTCCTTAAACTACCCCAATAGTGGAGTCATTGATGTCATGTAATTCTGTGACTGCCGGATTGCCCTCCTCCAGAAGCGTTTCGGAACTTCGTGGGGTCTTATTTGGGTGTCGGAACGGCAGGGATCCGGTCACGTGGAGGCGGGGACGGGATGGGACGTCCCGCTGGATCTCCCAACGCTCGGGACATTCCCGGGGCGGAGGCGCCGGTTACGATTCTTTGATCCTGGGTTTCGCTCCATTTCTTGTATGAACACGCAGGACTTTTTTCCTGGTGTAAACAAATATGGGATTGCCAGCAACGCACCTGCGCTGTAGCCAAAGGAGCTGGGTCCTGCCTTACTTGGAGACTAACCAACAATTGTGACCCGCCTGGGAAAACCGCACCCCTGTCGGCAGAGCGGGGAAGGCGGGCGGCATTAGAGGCTGCGCCAGTGCAGGGACCATGCGTCTATGCAGACTCCTGATGCTTCCGTCTACGGGCCTTGGGGCCACCAGCATTTACATGCTGAAATGTGCATCATTTTATGAAGTCCTTTCCGTTTTTGCTTTTATAATATGTTTGCATTTTTGTTTTTAATATTCATTTATTCGGCTGCGTTGGGTCTTAGTTGTGTTGTGTAGGCTCTTCGTTGTGGCGCTCAGGGCTTCCTCTCCAGGTGTGGAGCGCGGGCTTTAGAGAGCGTGGGGTCAGTAGTTGCACGCAGGCTCTAGAGTGCGTACGGTTAGTTACCCCGCGGCATGTGGGCTCTTAGTTCCCTGACCAGGGATCAAACCTGCGTCCCCTGCATTGGAAGGCAGATTCTTAACCGCTGGACCACCAGGGAAGTCCCCTTTGTGTTGATTTTTAAAAAAATTCTGTATAGGTAGGTGGTATCAGCGGTGACTTCAGGAGCGTAAAGCGGCTGTTATAAATGTTGTTTTTAAATGGTGTCACGTCTGAGAGGGTGGAGAATCACTGCCCTATTCACTCACCCATTTTACAGGTGGGGAGACAGACTTCTAAGAGGGTAGGGACCAGGTCCAATTTACGTCCTTCTTCCCAGCTTCAGCAGACAGCCTCTTGTGGGCTCAGGCAGTGTGCAGCAAGTCTCAACGCTCAGGCCCGTTTTCTTATCCTCCAGACGGGGACAGGCACCAGGAGACCTAATGTGTGTCAAGCGCTCAGTAGAGTCCTCAGCAGACGGTAGGTGTGGAGAAGAGCCATCAGGGCCTGAGAGGCCCAGGCTGAGTCCTTCCCCTGCCCACTGAGGAGTCCCAGCCCTGCTCCAGGATGTGTGAGGGCCAGAGACAGAATGGAAGGTGAGAGATGAAAGGGGAGAGTGGCTCCCTAGCCCCGAGGCCTCCTGTGAACTCCCCCGTCTTCTCCTCTTCCCCACTCCACTCCAGCCACACTGGCCCTCACTGTGTCCCAGGGCCTCCGCACTTGCTGGTCACTCCCGCTGGAGTACCCCTCTAGTCCTGCCTCCCTCTCCAGTCTCATCCTCACTGTCCCCTCAGCCACCTGCCTTCCTTGATCTGTTTCTGAAAGTTTCTTCCACAAGCTTGTTCTAGCCACAAGGCCTTCACACTTGCTGTTCCGCCTCGAACACCTACCCCAGCGGGGCCAGCTCCTTCCCTTCACATCGCAGCACAAAGGTCACCTCCTCAGAGGGAGTTCCTGCTGCCCAACTCTGAGAACAGCCCTCATTCCCACACTGTCCCGTCTTTTTTTGGTTTTTAATTTTTATTTTTGGTTGCGATGGGTCTTTGTTGCTGCACAGGGACTTTCTCTAGTAGCGGTGAGCGGGGGCTATTCTTCACTGCAGTGCGCAGGCTTCTCATTGTGGTGGTTTCTCTTGTGGAGCACGGGCTCTAGGCACGTGGGCTCAGCAGTTGTGGCTTGCAGACTCTAGAGCGCAGGCTCAGTAGTTGTGGCGCACAGGCTTAGTTGCTCCGAGGCATGTGGGATCTTCCCAGACCAGGCCTTGAACCCGTGTCCCCCGCATTGACAGGTGGATTCTTAATCAGTGTGCCACCAGAGAAGCCCCACACTGTCCCATCTTTAACTTCCATCTTGGCATTTCCCATCACCTGTTACTTGTCTAGTGTCTTTCTTGTGAACACCCCAGGAGCAGGGAAGGGTGTGTCTGGAGCAGCCTTGGCCCTGGCCCTGGAAGAGTGCCTGAATGAATGAAGGCACTCCCTTCCTCACCTGTAGCTTCCCCAGGACAGGGCGACACCTGCCTTGCCTTAGGCCCGACCTCCACCCTGAAAGCCATTCACTGCCCTGAGCCTCAGTCTGTCTGTTGGAAATAGGTGCTACTGACTTCTCTCTACTTCTCTCAGGGCTCCCCAGAGGACAGAGTAAAAAGGAAAACACTGGGGACACACGGGGTTGTCCAAAGTTGGGACTGGGGACACCTTTTAACACGGCTGAGATGATGTGAATAAGGCTGGGTGTAAGGGGAGGATTAAAAGTTGGACCCCCCACTGTCCACACTCCATCTATTCCCAGGAATCTACCCTGAAAGAAGTCATAAGAAAGGAGGGTGAAGGACTGCCCCTGCTGGCGCAGTGCCTAAGAATCCGCCTGCCAGTGCAGGGGCCACAGGTTCGAGCCCTGGCCTGGGAAGAGCCCACATGCCGTGGAGCAACTAAGCCCGTGTGCCACGACTACTGAGCCTGCGCTCTGGAGCCCGCGAGCCACAACTACTGAGCCTGCGTGCCACAACTACTGAAGCCTGCGTGCCTAGAGCCTGTGCTCCACGACAAGAGAAGCCACCACAATGAGAAGCCCCCGCACTGCAACGAAGCGTAGCCCCCGCGAGCCACAACTAGAGAAAGCCTGCAAGCAGCAACGAGGACCCAACGCAGCCAAAAATAAAAATAAATTTTAAAAAAAAGGAGGGTGAACATGGCCACTGTTATTTACAAAATCTGCAAACTGGAAACAGCCTAACTGTCCAACAACAGGGATTTGCTACATAAGAAAATCATGATCCGTGTGGGCCTATGGCGAGTTTCTGACCACAGCGGGAAAGCAGAGGCCACACAGTGGATGACGTGGTGTCATCCAAGTTCTAAGTGCTGGCCTCTAGATTCCGGCATTTTTTCCCCTGTGTATACTCCTCTGAACTCTCCCAATTTTTTTTTTTTTTGGCTGCACCACATTAGCTTGTGGGATCTTAGTTCCCCGACCAGGGCTCAAACCCAGGCCCCCTGCAGCGGAAGCACGGAGTCCTAACCACTGGACTGCCAGGGAAGTCCCCAAGTTTTCTACTATAAACACAAACGTCAGAAATAAATGCCAGGCCTTACACAGCCCCTTCCTCTCCCCCTCCCTCCCCCACAAGGACATAGGTCACAGAGCCTCCAAGAGCTGCAAAAGTGTTCAGATTAGCAAAGTTTTACTTCAACGTTATGTGTGCTCATAAATGACTCTGAAAAGCCGATATGCAAGAGGATGACACGCTGTGGTCTAAAGGCAACGTCGAGGCCACTGAGAATGTCCCTCAGACAAGAGGCTCTGCTCAAAATCTCCCCCACCTCGGATGAGGGCAGCAGGAGGGGCGTCTGGGACAGAGGGATAAACACATCATCTCAGCTCTCCCATCAGAACTGGCGTCCCGGGACCCCAAGCTGGTCGATCAGAGGTCAACTGCTTGGAACTCCCAAAGCTGCCCAAACGTTCTGGTGTTTCAGGGAAATGCGAAGGCTCCCGGAGGGCCCGTGTGCCGGATGGAAGGGCCCTTGGTCAGCCCCCTCCTAGTCCAGCCCCAGGGGGAGCCCAACTCCCTGCTGGCCGGGCCTGCTGTGCCCTGGGGTCGGGGCAGCCTCTCACCCCAGCAGCCCCGTCAAGAGGACGTGTTGGTGTTACCTACCACGTAGTGTCAGGTGCCGAGGCCTGGCTGTGGCCCTGAAGCAGGCGGTGGGTAGGGGCCTGGCACCTGCAGCTATGGGCTGCCCATATATTTATGTTTATTTCCAGAGTGTGGTATGCTCTGGGGAGGGTGGGCAGCATGGTGCTGGCAGCCTCGGCCCAGTAGTGTGTGTGTTTTGTGGGGGTGGGGGGGGGGGGGGGGGACATCTCCAGTGAGGCCCAGACAGAAATCTGCCCTAAAGGTGGCCGACAGCGGCCACCTGTAACAGAGCCCTGCTCCCAAAGGGGCCCCTCGGGGGCCAGCCCAGCGGGGTGACCTCCCAGGCACGGGCAGGCCAGGCTGAACCCGGCTGCAGCAGGAGACGTGGGGGAGAGTGGTGTTAACAAACGACAGCAGGAGGGGTGGGTACGGACAGGGCGACAGGGCGCGGTGAGTGTGGGGCGGAGCCAGTGGCCAGGGCCCGCCCATCAGAAGGCGAAGCAGCGCTCCTTGGGGTGGCCCACGCGGTCCAGGTTGGGCAGGCAGGCGTACTGGATCATGGGCGGGGGTCCGCACATCAGCACCAGCGGCTCCTCCTCCGGGGGCGGAAGGTGGTCCCGGATCATCTCCTCGTTCACGAAGCCCTGGCTGTAGTCCCAGGCTGCGGGGTGGGAGACCAGGTGAGCCCGAGTACGGCCGTGTGACCAACTGCCAACTGCCCACCCGCCCAGCACCCTCTCCTCCGTGACGAAGTTCCTGTGCCATGAATTCCTCCCTTCTTTCCACAAACACTGAAGGATGAAGAGGCTGAGCCAAGTAAACCCTCAGCCCGATCCCCTGCCCCCAAGCCTGGCTCACCTGTGCCACAAAGGCAAGCCCATCAACTTTCCCCCATCACGCTTCACAGCGTGCAACGCGTTTCACTGCCACTGGCCTCTCATGTGGCCCTCAGAACCGCCCTGTGGGCGGACAGGGCAGGGGTTACTGATCCCGTTTTACAGATGTGGGAACTGAGGCCAAGAGGACCCAGAGTTGAGTTGTCCCAGGTCACACAAAAAGGCATGGACAGGGCTGGGACGTTAGCCCCAGGTCCCAGAGGTCCCCCAGCCAGTGCCAGGCTGGTCAGGGTGACATTTCCTACCCCACCACCCTCCATGCTACCTACTGGCCCTGTGCCCACTGTCTGACTCTTCCCTCTACTGCATGTCGGTCCATGAGGAGCTGTGTCTGGTCCACAGCTGTAGTCTCAGTGCCCAGACAGCCCCACACACAGTAGTTACGCAATAAACAATGAGTAAAGGAATGCGTCCCAAATAAGCAATCGGTGAGCCTGAAAACAGCAAGGCCAGGAGCCAGGCTGAAGCTCCAGATGCAGGACCCTCGTGGCAGCAACAGCTCCTCTAGGTCCTGCCGGCCTCCCTGTCTCGCACACGCACACGTACATGCGCAGTGTGTCTCCAGGTTTCACCTGAGATCCAGAGCCACCTTTTATTCCTACAAGTCACTGCTGGTGCCCGCGGCGAGAACCTGGTGCCCCGAGGCTGGCAGGGCTCTAGTCCCACCCGGACCCTCAGGACTGACCTGCCAGTAGGGGCTGCTCAGGGAGGGGAACCAGCCAGTTCCAGGAGCACGGTGGGCCCACGGTGACGGCAGGCTGGCAGGGCTCTGCCAGGAGAATGGGGCTCTGATGACTGGGGCCCGAGGAGAGGGGGAGGAGGCGACACCCAGCCCGGCTCCACTCTGGCTCCGATCTACGCCTTGGCTTCCACATCTGCGCTCAGGGCCGTAACTCCCCCATCACGGCAGACAATGCTCTCTGCATCACATCATGTACACTCCATGGGGGGGTCCCTTGCGAGGGGCCAAGCCAGTCCCAGCTGGTCTTGGGATGAGGAAGAGTCTGCTGTGCTGAGCAATGGGGTATTCTTTACCTCATGGACACTGAGCTGAGTAACTGACCCCATCTCCCTTTTCACTTTGGCTGCTGGGAAGCTCAGAGTGATATACATGGCCACCCACAGCAAGTGTGCATCACAGCCCACGCTTCTGTACAAACCTCATTCCCAATTCCATTCTATGGCCCTGCCCTTGTTTTTCTTTCACCCCCACTTTCCATTTATACCACTCCGACTCACTCTATGAGTCTTTGTAAGGTGCCTAAAATCCCTCTGGAACAAGGCGGGACATAGGTAGGTAGATAACATTTTATTAACAGATCTAAAATTACTTTGAAAAAACCTGCATGGGACTAAACCATATTTGCTAGTGTAATGAATGTACAGGTATGTAAGACACATCTCAATTTCACAAGGACGTTTTTAGATAGTGTATTTTTCTTTACTTGTATACTGAAGGTGACTTTGTAGGGGAAAAAGAGTCAGCTGGCCCCTCTCCCCTGTTCTTTTGCTTAGCTCCACAACTGCCTGCTGGCCTGGTACCATTTTCCTCCTCAGCGTCTACCCTTTTCAGCTTACACCTAATGTTACGGCAATACCCGAACTACTGTCGAACTGTGGTCAGGGTAATAATAAACGTAAGTGTAAAATACCGGGAGACTACCCAACTGTATTTCTCCTTGGTCAGTAACTGGTTACTCTTAAAACTGTCCCCAGGAGGCACTTCGGTATAGGCGTTGCCAGGCGTCACCACCAGAGGGCAGTGTCCACTCCTCCTGCGGCCAGGCCAAGTGCAGGCAACAGGGATAGAGACCCCTGCAAGGACACTCCCATCGTGGCCAATGAGCCTACCTGACCACACTCTAGAACCTGCAACCAGAAGGGAGCTAAACCAGCTTTCATTTCCCCCTTTTGAATGAGACGTGGGTACAAGATAAATATTCCTTTCTTGGGCTTCCCGGGTGATGCAGGGGACACGGGTTCGTGCCCCGGTCCGGGAGGATCCCACATGCCGTGGAGCAGCTGGGCCCGTGAGCCACGGCTGCTGAGCTGGATGGGAGAGGCCACAGCAGTGAGAGGCCCGCGTATCGCAAAAAAAAAAAAAAAAAAAAATTCCTTTCTTTACTGGAAGCTCGGACTCCCAGAACCAGTGCCTCCTGTGCGACCTCCAGTCTCTATGACTCTACTTTGTCTTTTCTGGGTCTCACTTATCACCTGCTACTGTACTTTATAATTTACTAAAAAACCTGTTTCCTGTTCATCCTCCCCAACTAGAACATCAGCTCGGGCCAGGCTGGTTTCGGGAACACACAGAGTGAGGGGTCCGACCAGGAGGAGACCCACTGAGACACGGGTGGGCCCAGGACGGGGCCCTGGAACAAGACTGTCAGGTCCATGGATCCACCAGGGGCCCAGGATCCGATTTGGTCAACCCAGGAGGGTGGCTCCTCTCTCAGGGATGGACCCTGTTGAGATGGGTACCCCCAGAGCCCGCCTGCTCATTTCTGGGGGAAGCAGAGGGTGGCCTGTTCCCCACACTGCCGTGGTTGAGTCCCAGGGGACCGGGTGGCTGTGTGAGGAGAAGGAGGCAAAGCAAGGGCAGTGTGGCAGCAAGCTGGTGCCCACGTGGGTGCTTTGAAAATGTCCAGTTTCTAATATTTAAAAATTTCCCATGAAAGTGCAGGCCCCCAGCTTCCCCTGAAACATGGGGAGGCTGGCCTCCAGGGCGGTACTCCTGCACAGCAGGGCTGCCCGCAGCTGGGAGGGGGCTGCCCCTCTGCACAGGCAGATGCTCTCCAATTCGTCACAGTCCCCACCACTCCCTATAGTCTCCTAACCCTGAAGCCAAACATCACTGGTGTTATCTACCAAGAAGCCTCAGCTGCTGCTTTTCTTACAACAGAGAAGAAGTTAAGATATTTTTTGTAACCACATCTACCTAAGGAGGAGAATGGAGTACAGTTTAGCTCCCAGAGGGCAACCTTGTTTCAGGTTTTAGGGGCAGCCCTCATTCACCTCCTCCTATGTGACCTTGGCAAACAGCTTAAACACCTGGATAAGTAGAACGAAGGTAACTGTACATCAGCCCAGCCCACACTCCAGGGCTGATGATGAGAGAGAAAATGGGTGTAAAGTGCCTTACAGGGTTTACACTGCAACGTGTAAACACTCACCCTCACCCCAGCACTGGCCCTGGAGACCTGCCCCACAGTGAGCCCCGGCCCAAGGGGAGAACGCCGGCCTTGTTTGTCCAGCTGAGAGCAGGGCAGGCAGGGGAAGGTCTGGGGCTCTGGAGGAGGCGGGTGTGAATTCAAGCCCTAGCTCTGGGGTTTTCCCACTGTGTGCTGTGGGGCACTTGCGTTCCCTCTCTAATCCCTCTTTCCTCATCACCTTCCTCTCACAGGGCCACAGTGAGCACCAAAGGAGACCATGCGAGCAGAAGCCTCCACAACGGCAGAGGGCTCCGCCAGGTGAGCGTGGGCCGGCACCTCCACCCAGCCCACCCGCCTGGGCGCTCTCACCTTCAGGGGCTTTGTCCACTGTGTACCAGAGCTTGAAGCGCGCAGAATGTTCGTTCCTCAGTTCCTCCAGCTCGGGCCGCAGCAGGATGTCCTTCTCAGTCTGCAGGGGGACAGGACCCAGCGGTCAGGAGGGACAGCGACAGGGACTGCCTTTGGAGACCCTCGTCATCCCGCCCACCCATGGGCCGCACGCTTGGCAAAGCTTCCAAGGAAAGTCCAAGTCTTTCTATGTTCTGGCATCTCAGCTTGTACGTCCACAGTCTAGGAAATACAGATACTACTTCCCCAGATCACACCTGTCCCTCCGCAGCCTTGCCCACGCCAATCCCTCTGCTTGGCCTGCAGCTCCCCACTTTCCATCCCCACTGATTTCATTTAGCCAGCCCCACATGGCCCTGTAGAGTTCAGCTTGTCACCTCCTCCAGGAAGCCTTCTCAGACCCCCAGGGAGCATCAGCAATCTGCTCCTGAAACAGCCCCTCTTTCCATTCCTAACCACAGACTTTGCCCTGTATGTCTGCAGGTCACTCACAGACGGACAGGGCTCCTCAAGCCAGTGGCTGGCTAGACTGATCTCATAAGACTGTTGTGAAACTGGGGGCCAAAGAGCTCTGTCGATCAGAAAAGGTCACTGGCTCACAAACCTCTACTGAGCCCCAGGCTGGGTGAGGGAGACTACGGGAGAGGCGTGGAGATTGTTCTGAGCAACCTCTTTTCCTCTTTTTTTTTTTTTTTTAAACATCTTTATTGGAGTATTAATTGCTTTACAATGGTGTGTTAGTTTCTGCTTTATAACAAAGTGAATCAGTTATACATATACATATATCCCCATATCTCCTCCCTCTTGCGTCTCTGAGCATCCTCTCTATGAACAATGCCTCTCTGACCACCCTCACTGCCCTGTTCCTGAGGATAAACTCGAGGGAGTGGAGTTCAGTGTAGAAACCCACATGGTTAGGGCGTTCAACACAGTAGCTGCTTTACAGTCCCCAGGCAGGTTACACCAAGGCGCACCAGCAGCGTGCCCAGGAGCATCCATCTCCCTACACCTCTGCCAGCACTGGGTAATGATCCTTTAAGCTTTGGCAATCAGATTAATGGAAAGTAAAGCTCATGTTTTATTTTTTATTATTAATAAGTAAGTTTGTCACCGGTCTAGTAATATCTTATTAGTTTGTAAAAACTTTTTATATGAAGGATATTAATTTTCATTGGTGATGCATTATATGTCTCATCCCCAGTTACTTATCTTTCTACCTTATTTATAGTTTGTGTTTTTCCCCAGGGGAGCTTTTCATTTTTAAGCAGATGGTTCCAACAATCTTCTCTTTGACGGGCTCTCCCTGGTGTCTTGCTTAGACTGACCATCCTTGTTCACTCATTCATCAATACTTCCTGTAAAAATGCTCACCTTCTACTTTTTTTTTTTTTTTTAAGAAAAGGGCATATGTTGAACTCATACTTTATTTATTTTTTAATTAATTAATTTATTTATGGCTGTGTTGGGTCTTCGTTTCTGTGCGAGGGCTTTCTCCAGTTGTGGCAAGCGGGGGCCACTCTTCATCGCGGTGCGCGGGCCTCTCATTATCGCGGCCTGTCTTGTTGCGGAGCACAGGCTCCAGACGCGCAGGCTCAGTAGTTGTGGCTCATGGGCCTAGTTGCTCCGCGGCATGTGGGATCTTCCCAGACCAGGGCTCGAACCCGTGTCCCCTGCATTGGCAGGCAGATTCTCAACCACTGCGCCACCAGGGAAGCCCTCACCTTCTACTCTTAAAGCTTCAATTTTTTACATGTGTATCTTTAACCTAAACTTCATTTTTGTACAAGGTAAGGTAGGGATCTACTTCGTTTTTTCCAAGTGCATAGCAACTAACTCAACACTCCTTTTCCTTTCTCTTTTTACGTTTGGTATGTCACCTGCATCAGATACAAAGTCTCTCCTACACTTGGGTCTGTTTCTAGACCAGGGCTGTTCAACGCAGTTTTCTACAATGATGGGAACGTTCTACAATAGATCTGTGTTATCCAACAGGGTAACCACTGGCCACATGTGGCTATGAAACCGATGAAATGTGGCTAGTGAGACTGGGAAAGCGAGTTTTTAACTTCGTTCAATCTTAACTAATTTCAGTGTGACTAGCCACATGCTCCGGCATGTCCCAGCACAGTCTAGATTTCCTGTCGTGCTATCCAGAAGTGCAGTTAAGTCCAGTAAGCCCAGGTCTCACGTGTGGCTCCAGATGCATACGCGCAGGCCCAGTGCCAGGCAGATGCCCACGTGTGGCTCCAGATGCTATTTTTATCACTGACACTTTTCAGTATGTTTTAATATCCAGTGCACTAAGTTCTTCCTTGTCACTCTTCTTTTTCAAAACTTTCTTGGCTGTGCATGTGTACTTTGTCTTCCAGGCCATACTGCATCATTTTGTCATATTAAAGGGGAGAAAATATCCCCACTGGGACTTCGAGTATTACTTTATGAAGAACTGACACCTTCGGAATATCTGTCTCCCTGTCCAAGAAGCAGGGCGCCCCGCTGTTTATTAACACTCCCTAATGCCCTTCTGAAAAGTCGTGCTTCCCTTAGGAAGGGATGCCGTCCCTGGACTCAGGATGCCGTCCTCAACCTGCCTCCCCACCAGCCTCCACTCCCATCACTAGGTCACTCCAGGAAGAATGCACACGTCTGCAACGTTAAACGCTCCTATCCAAGGCCATCTCAACCCTCACAACCGTCCCAAGAGGTGGGTCCCCCGTTACCCTACATTACGGATGGGCAAATGGAGGGGCTGTGGCCCCCGTCCAAGCCAAGCACAGAGGTCACTGAGGACGGGGGAGGGAGGGGCAACGACTCAACTGGAGCAAAGCAGCAGTCCCCACAGTGTGGCCTGCAGACCCCTGGGGTCCCCGAGACCCTTCAGAGGGACCTTGAGGTCAGAACGATTTTCATATGATACTTAGTTGCATTCTTCACTCTCCTTCCTCACGGCTTCCAGAGGCTACAGGACTTGTGACACTGCACTGACTAAAGTGCAGAGAGAGATACAGAATCCACCGCCCCTGCTAACGGGCACAAAGATGCCCGTCCAGGCGACAGAGGGCTGACGGCCTCCACAGAGACTGCCCCAGCACTACCAAGCTGAACGCTGCCCACCCTCTCAACCCCACCAGCCAGCTTGGAATTTCTGGCTGCTTCCACCCACCCCTAGTCAAGGCCACCTCAGTTGGCCTCAGAGCAGTTTTCTGCAACTGTGTGGGACCTCAGCCCGGGGACCTCAGCCCGGCCCCGCCGCCTCCAGGCTCGATGTCCTCACAGATGACACGGAGTGGAGCCTGGGCCAGATGGACCCAGGGGCAAACTGACCTGAACCACATCTGAGAGGCGCAGGGGGCCTGGGCACGGCCCCCACACAGGCAGGGGGTGCCCCGTCTTAGCTTCCCCCCAAAAGGGGCGTCACTGTAAGATCCACGTATTCCGTCACGAAACACTGAACCTAGAAAGACCCTTGTGACGACCTTGCTTCATCATCTCATTCCACAGTGAGGGAGCAAAGCCCAGAAAGGGAGAGTGACTTGTCCAAGGCCACACAGCAGGCCGGGGCGGGCAGGCAGCGGGTGTGGGGAGGAGGACATGCATTCAGGAGCCGGGGAGCCCAGGTCCAAACCCTGTCCCAACTCCCCCAGCTCAGGGACCTCGCGCAGGTGGGACCTTGGCACGTCATCTGTGAAAACGGCCCTTCGGGCTCCTCCCACTTCACTGGTGGGTTCCAAACTCTGTGTGCGGTGAAGGGAACCCTGAGGTTCCAAGGAAGCAGCCAGAGGAGCTGTGGGTGCTCCAGGTGCCTCACCCCTCCACCAAAGCAGCCCCACTCGGGTGAGACGCTCTGAGCTCCGCACTGAAAAGCCTGACCCCACCAGCCCCTGTGAGGGCTGCTGTGCACAGAACGTTCAGAGCACCCCTCACATTTCAGCCTCCCTGAGCATCTCCGCAAAGCTGTGCAGACCCCTGAGCAGTGCCTGCTGGGCCTTGCCCCCTCTCAGCAGGAGTCGGGTTTGCAGACCTCAGGCCCACCCACTGACCTGGTTGGCAAAGAGCAGATGGCACACGGTCTGATCATCCGGGTCCTTCATGATGGCACGGATCACCTGCAGCATTGGGGTGATTCCTGCAACACAGCCACCCCCCCCACACCGCGTGAGCGCCTGCTGCATACGCGCAGGCCCAGTGCCAGGCAGATGCCCAGAGCTGCCAGGACAACTGGGTCTGGGTCCCTGACCTTGGGAAGCTCCCAGTCACTTGTAATCTGTGCCACATCCCACACCCTGGCCCTGGACCACGACATCCGCCCGCTAGGGACTCAGTGAGGGGCTCCTGGTCCACATACCCGTTCCTCCTGCAATCATGCCCACAGACTTCACCGTTGTGATGACAGGGCTGGATTTCTTGTCCGGACGGATGGCAAACGTTCCTGGGGAGAGGAGAAGGGGTGAGGCCCAGCTCTCAGACATGCTGTGCCTCGGGGTCGGAAGGGCTGGAGAAGCTGCCCCCACCTCAGGGGTTCGGGCGCGGCGGTCACCACAGCCCCCAGACAGTCAGGGTGAGGGGGATGGGAAGGCGGCACCGGGACCAGCTCAAACGCAAAGAGGAGCTCGAGGACGAGTTCCTCACTGCGCATGGCTGGGGAGCAGGGAGGCTGGAGAATCAGGGGCGTCCCAGCTCAGCCCTACCCCTTGTTTGTTCTCAGCCAAGCAAAGCTGGTCTGTGGGCCGCATCTGGCCCCCCGAGGCAGCTGGTCTGCAACCCCTGTGCCGGCCACCTTGATTCCTAACAGCCAGGGAAACGGAGGCCCCAGAGAGGAGATGGCTTGTCCTGCGAGTCACCCATCCAGACAGCAGCAGAGTCGGGACCTGCACCCAGCATCCACCGCCCCCACTGGGTCCTCGGGGAGTCCAACCCGGATCACCTTTGCCCTGGTAGACCAGCAGCCCATTTGGGCCTCGGAACTCAATGGTGTCTCCAATCTTCATGCTTTCCAGGTACTGGGACATCTTCCCTCCAGCGGGAAACTTGGGGTGGGTGTCTTTGAAGTAAACCTGCAAGACACCCACAGTCCTCAGCTCCCCGTTCCCAGGGCTGCCGGGGTGAGCTCTGGGCCACAGTGGGAAGACGCTCTTCTGGGGTCTTCTGCGGCCGTGTGTGGCCTTCTCACACGATGCCCCTTCCACCCATCAAAACTTACCCGCCTGTGTCCCGTCCCCCGCAGTGGTCTGCCCTCCCCAAAACATCCCCTTGGAGGGCAAAGCATCAGCCTGGTGTCCAAGGCAGCGACCCGAGGGCCTGCTGCATGATGTTCTGCCAGCAAGCATCTGTGACCACCCCCGCCCCCTCCCCCGGCAGGAGATCCCCATGGCTGTCAGCTCAGTAAAGGCTCTGGGAAGCCGGCTCACCAGGCCCTCCTGGTGGATGTTCAATTCTTTCCACTTCGTGCTGCCATAAAAACATCACTCTTGGAACCATTTCCTTCCTTGTGCCTTTTGGGATTTCAGCTTTGGAAAAAGGGATGTGCTACAACGCTCGTACAGAGAGATGGGCAGACAGGGGAGGAGCTCCAGGGCTGGGATGGCTGCGTCACGGGGCATTTCTGCTGGGCTTTGAAGGGCAAGCAGGAGTGATGAGCAGAGAAGGGGGAGAGGCAGTGGGGGAGGGACAGCGTGGGCAAAGGCCAGGATGTCTAATAGGGCTTGGGGCCTCGGGGGTGGGGTGGGGAGAAGAGCTTGCGGCTACAGCACAGGGGATGTGTCTGTGTGTCTGGGGTGCGGGGCAGGGAGAGTGGAGGGAGAGTGGGCAGAGCCCACTGCGTGCCAGGCTGGGGGCCTGACCTTTAGCCAGGGCCAAGGGGGCCAGTGAGGTCTCCAAGCCAGGAAGGGCCTGGTCCTGGTGAGTATTCCATCTCTACTTGAATCCCCCCAACACCTCCTCCACATCTGGCTCGAGAGACTTCAGCAAGAACACATGCTTGAACTCTCACCACCTTCCATTTCCTTCCGGACAAAGCCCCAGACTACCAGGGCCTCCAAGGATCTGCCTGGCCCTGCTGACCTCTCCCTTTTCGGTCCCTCAAGTCCTCAAGCCTCCTCCTGACCTCAGGGTCTTTGAACCTGGAAGGTCCTTTTCCTCCGTCTCCACCTGGCTGCCGCCTCCTCAGCCGCCAGACCTTGCCTCACTGTTGCCTGCTCAGGGGGGCAGCTCTCATCACCCCACCCCCGCCCCAGCTCTGGTGCCCATTCTAGGTGCTCTTGTGCTTGTCCCCTGAACAAACACTGACCTCTGTGTGACCACCTGTTCAGTGTCCATTCTCCAGCCAAAGACAAGATACCGAGGCCAGTGGGCCTGGGCACCCAGCACAGGGTCTAAATGACACCAAGCGAAGAGGAGATCCAGGCCAGAGCCAGGACTGACAGGCCCAGCTCCCTTCCTGCCCTCACAGACACAGCGCCCAGCCCAGGACCCTGTAAGACCCAGGGCTGAAGCTGAGGCCCAGCGGGGGGTCTCTGCTCCTGTCCCCCCACCCAAGGGTCCAGTGAGGGGGCCCTGGGACCTGCACAGTGGAGTTGAGAGAGCAAGCCTGATCCCCGGGGGTGCTGAGCCAGGGCGGCCATGGAGGTTTGGGCCTTGACTAGGAAGGGTCTCTAACATCCAGCCCACCGGTCTGGGCTGGTTCACACTTTTGGGTGGGTGTGTGATCAGAGAACATGGATCACTGCTGGAAAGTTTGTGTTTCTAATTTCCATAAAAATGTACCGGGCTCTAGTTGTCATTTCTCCTTCTGTTCAGCATCTTGTTTTTTAAGATCCTTGCTGGTTGTTCTACGTCTCTCTGGTCTTGTTGCTTCTAATGGCTACATCTTCCCACAGCGCACACCCAGCCCCCGACCGGTGATGGATCCCAGAAAGGCCCTCACCCCGGCTCCCGGACACGGTCCCATGAGCTCCTCATACTGCACCCCCAGCGGGCCCGTGGGATGCTTCCCAGGGGAAGAGCAGGTGCCCAGCTCACTGGGCTTCGCCAGTCCGAGAGCAGGAAGGTGAGCCCTCCACGGGCTGGTGGGCCTGCCTGGTTCCTCTTCTGCAGGTGCTCAGCCTGAGCCCGGCCCCTGCCCTCTGCCGACACCCCAAAGCTTGGCTTGTGCTAAGAACTATGATCTGCTATTCACTGGGAAACCAGGCACAGCGAGCACAGGGCCTTCAGAGATCAGACTGTGGGCCTTGGCTGCGAGGTGGTCACGCCGGCGCCAAGCAGCTGTGGCCCCAAGACCTCACCTTGATGACCAGGTCCACAAAGCCCTTGTCGTCATCGCTGGAGACGGGCGTGTAGGGCCGAATGACTAGGTTCCCATCGATTCGAGCCGAGAGGTAGATGTGCTGGCCTGCAGGACAGCAGGGGTGAGTGTGGGCTGACTACCCCTGCAGGGCCCCCTGGGTCTTGTCAGCCCACTTCGCTGCACCCCGTCCAGCATTCAAAGCCTAGCCTGACCTCGGCTCCCACTGCTCCCTTCGCCACCCCCAGGGACTCCCATCATGTCCCATCTCTTTGCCTTTGCTCGTGCTCGTGCCACTGCCGGGGACACTGAAGCAACTGGCCTCTTATCCTGACACTCACCCCTGAAGGCCCAGGGTGGCTGTCACCTCCTCCCTGAAGCCTTCCCTGCACTAACTGAAATGCAAAGTCCCCACCTCTCTGTCCCAGCACCGGCTCCACGTGTGCTGGGTTGGGGCCGCACTCACCGACAGGGAGGCCCAGGATGTGCTGGGGTGACGGCAGAGCAAAGCGGAACCGGCGGGTATCATGGCTGATGACCTGCAACGAAGCGTGAGCTGCTGGATGGCACCCAGGGCAGAGCGGCCCCCAGACTCAGTGCCCACCCCTCCCCAGCACCGGAGTGTCATTGAGAGAAGTGACACTGACATATGGACATACAACCTGCACACGCGTGTGCAAGGGCACAGAGGTCAGGTACACACTGGGTGTGCCTCTGCTCTCACTGGCCCAGAGGAGGGCACTGACCCACCCAGGGCCACAGGGCAAGGTGGTCGGAGCAGGGAGTGAGCTCAAGATCCCAAAGGGAGGGACTTCCCTGGTGGCGCAGTGGTTAAGAATCCACCTGCCGATGCAGGGGACACAGGTTCGAGGCCTGGTCCGGGAAGATCCCACATGCCGTGGAGCAACTAAGCCCGTGCGCCACAACTACTGAGCCTGCGCTCTAGAGCCCATGAGCCACAACTACTGAGCCCTCGTGCCACAACTACTGAAGCCTGCACGCCTAGAGCCTGTGCTTTAAAAAAAAAAAGATCCCAAAGGGAGGCTGCCAGACAGCCCAGAAAATTCCAGGGACAGGAGGAAAGGATCCACCTCCGCCACAGCTTGAGAAGTGTCCTGGGGTGGCAGAAACAGCTCAGGGACTGGGCCAGCAGTGGGGCAGAGCTGAGACAAGGCCCCATGTGCCCAGGCCTGGGACTCAAGAGAGGGGCTCTAGAAGCCACTACACTAAAAGCCGCCCCCCGCCCCGAGAAGCGGGACAGCATGACCGTGGCTGGGCTGCAGAGGGCAGGAGGCATGGCAGCCTTGCTGCCCAGGAGGTCACTGGGGCTGGCCATGGCCAAGACAGGGTGTGCACCCAGGGTGTGGTCAATGGGTGAAGGCCATTCCCCCTCCAGGGTGGGGCAGAGGCTGCTTAAGAGTGAGGCTGGGCTGAGGAAGGAGCCCAGTCTTGACTGGGGCCAGGGAGGCAAGCAGGTGTCAGCAGGTGTCAGAGCTGGGAACCGAACCCAGTGCCCGGACTCCGACCTGGGCTCCGGAAGGCCCCTGTGAGGTCTCCCCTGCACCAGGTGCAGCAGGATGGTGGGTGTCGAGGGGCCGTCCGGAAGGCAGGCAGCTAGCTGTCCAGCACATGTTCACGCCCACACGAGGCAAGGTCCAGTGATGGAGAGTGTTACCACCCGGAGGGGAGACGCCAGACCTCTCCCAAGGGACAGAACGTCACGCTAAGCACCACTGAAGCGTGTGAGCCAAGGCAGGTGGCCTGGGTCTCAGGAGAGACGGCGCCCAGCCACCACTTAGGACGCAGTGCTTGTTGGCGGCTGGTGGGCCTCTCCGCCCCACAGTCCGGGCCTGAAGCTGCAAACGGAGCCCCAGGGCCTCCCGCAAGTGGATCCCAGGATTATCAACTGGTCCTGGGGCTCAAGGTCAGAAACCCACGTGCCAGATGTTTTTGGAGGAAGAACAGAAATGAGAGAAAGACACTGGTGATTGCTAGCCCAGCACAGCAAAAGTCATGAGGCTAACGTGTGTGAGGGCTCGGCACGGTGCTGGCCGTGATGACCCGAGCAGTAGACTCGCAGAGCTGTGGGCAACCTTGCTGATCACCTGGTCCAGTCCCGTTCAGAGAGGGGAAGGGCCGACAGCCGGGACCCCTCCCTGGACCAAGGCAAAGTATCAAGAGCAGGCCCACCTGCTGGCCCACCACTAGGCTACAATGGGGGAGGGGAACTGCTAGCACGTGTGCCTCCTGATCAATCAAAGGGGCCTGGAGGGTCCACCGTGTGACATCCTGTGACAAAATACCAGATAGTCGTCAAAAATAATGAATCAGGGCTTCCCCGGTGGCGCAGTGGTTGAGAGTCCGCCTGCCGATGCAGGGGATGCGGGTTCGTGCCCGGTCCGGGAGGATCCCACATGCCGCGGAGCGGCTGGGCCCGTGAGCCATGGCCGCTGAGCCTGCGCGTCCGGAGCCTGTGCTCCACAACGGGAGAGGCCACAACAGTGAGAGGCCCGCGTACCGCAAAAAAAAAAAATTAAAAAATAATGAATCAGCTTTGGGTTAGACATGTAAAGGTGTCCATATTGTACAGCTGGGTAAAAACTCAGGTTATTAAAAAAGAGAAACTAAGTATACACACACCTGAACCTCCACACATCATGTACACAGGAATGTACTACCAGAAGGGCTCACGGTGACCCGTGAAGGGGACCCTCTGCAAAGGGGTTATGGGGGAGGGGAACGTTCACACCTCATGAACAGAGCACATATAAACATGTGCTTTTATTTTATAAAAGTAAAATTTTTATAGTGAGCACATATAAATCATACATTACTTTGGGAATTAAAAAACAACAACAAAGAAAAAGAACTTTATAAAAGGAAAAGCTTTTAAAACATTGTTATTTCATTTTAGTGAGAAAAAATTGTGTATAAGATATATTGAGAGGATAAGTGTGGTCTCATCTGGGAAGCAGTAACTTTTTTTTCTTTTTCTTTTCTTTTTGCCTCTCTCTGGTTTTCAACTTCTATGAAATCCTGGTACAAGTACAGTCACAGGAGCCCCAGCTCTCATGGGGAGCCCGGGTGCAGACTAGAGCCCAGGACTCAGGCTTCTGGCAAGTGACTGACTTTCTCTGCCCCATGACTCAGTTTTCCCTGTCACACCCCTCCTGAGGCAGCTGTTGTGGCCAGAAATAGCACATGGGAGGGGCTCTGATGAGAGAGAGTAAGGAGGGAAACAGCCTTACAGGGTGGGCGGCTGGGCAAAGGAGGGAGAGGATGGTTTTAAATCAGGATCAGAGGTCTGAAAAGGAAAAGCATCAAGTGGGGAGGGCAGGAGCAAGCCTGTGGGAGGAGCAGATGGAGCCGCCCCCGCCTGCCCGCAGGGAATCTGACAGATGCAAAAGACTCTAGGGGCCCTGAGTGGGTGACCCTGCGGGGCGGGGAAGGAGGAGGGGAGGAGACCTTATCTTTAAGGCAGGGGCACTGGGATGGGAGCTGCGAGGCCTAGGCCTAAGTCCTGGTCCTGCCCCTAACTCACAGTGTGACCTGAGTTTCTCCTCTCTTGTCCTCTGTTTTCACAGCCATTAAATGGTTACTTGGACCCAAGAGTCCTTACAGGGTCCCTCCCACTCTGACCTTCTGGGGAATAGTGAGTGTGGTTCAAAGAACCAGCTCTGTGGGCCAAGACCTGAGTTCAAAGCCCTCTGCCGCTTACTGGTAGCCTTAGAAAGGGACCACCTTGCTTTCCCCATCTGTAAAATGGGCACAGATAATGGGACCTGCTTCACAAGGGGCCATGCCCTGAGCACACAGTAGGTGCCTGTGAAATGCTGTGAGGCTGACAAGGACAGAGAGGTGCCCGTGACCCACGACCCCCTCAGGCCCCACACTGACCTCCCTGTCAATCAGCCGCAGTGGGTACTTGATGTCCGGGTTCTCGAGGGTGATGGCTGGGGTGCAGCGCTGGAACAGCTTCATGAACAGGCTATACAGGAACCAGACTGGCGAGAGGACCACGTGGCCCAACTGAAACGACAGGACAGACCCACGAGGTCAGCCTGCCCCCTGCCCTTCCTCCAAACACACCTCCGGGCCTCTCCCCTACCAGGAACGCCCTCTCCCCATCATGTTCATTCAGGGAACCCCAGCTCCATTTTGGTGCCAGCTGGGAGAAGTTACAAAAATCAGAGAAACCGATCACTGTGTTACTGAGTCATTGGAAAAGCTCCATTTTCCCTGAGGAATGGGGACAAAGAAAGCTACATAACTGAGCATGTAGCCCTTTTCACTTTGGCTGCCAGGAAGCTCAGCATAAAGTTCCCAAGTACCTGTGCTTAATCCTGAGCACTGTGTATCTGTGCTCGCTCCCTCCCTCCCTCCCTTTAGTCAATTCCCCTGGCCCTATTAAGTGATGTCAAGTGCTAGCTCTATTTAGACAAACAGACAGGCCCCTGAGCCCTGGGGTTCTGCCTTCAGATGCGGGGGCAGCCGAGGCACTGAGCTAGACACTAGGAAGCTCTGCTCCTTGCTGGTTGTGTGACTCTGCACAGGTCCCTTCCCCTCTCTGAACTGAACTGGACCAGGTGATCTGCAAGGTCCCCTGAAGCTCTGAGAGTCTACTCCTAGCATCATGCAGAGCCCTGCACAGGGGTTAACCTCATGACAACCCTATGGGGTAGGCACTGTCATCACCACCACTTTACAGATGAGGAAACAGCTCAGAGAGGTGAAGCAACTCACCCACAGTCACACAGCAGGCAGGTGGGGAGCTGCAACTCAAACCTGAGTCCACCTGCCTCCCCAATCACACTCTTAAACATCAGGCCTCACCCTCATCGTCACTCACCCGCTTGCGTGGCTCTGAGAACCTCTTCCTTGCCAGCCCCCTGCCCCCCATATCGCAGCCTCACAAAGACCCTAGAGGCAGTTTGGACTTTTTAAAAACGGAGAAAACCCGCATCCCATGGCCAAATAAAACTGCTTAGGTTTACGTGGAGAGGACACCCTTGCAAAGAAAGACAACCAGCCTGCTGCTCTTTCTAGCTGTTTTTGTCCCTGGGAAAAGCACTTAGCCTCTCTGCCCTGTTTCTCCGTCTGTGAAATGGGAGTCATAAGCTACACTCTCTGGCTGTGAAGATGGATATCGGCTAACCCAGGCCGTCCCCCAGCAGGCACTTGACCTCACTGGGTATCTGTGTGCAGCAGCTACCCTTGGCCATCCGGAAGTCGAGTCCTGGGCAGCCTCCACTATCTGGACCACAAGTGAGACTCAGGAAGAGAACAGCAACAGCCTCAAGACCGCTCAGACCAACCCTACAGTGGAGAACCTGGCAGATCCCACCCTAACCAGGGAGCAGCACAGGAAAGGGGCCAGCTGACACCGTGCACCTCCTGACACGAAGCAAGAAGGGCCCAGCACCGCTCTGTGCCTTCCTTCAGGAGCACACAGCCTGCCTCTGACACAAGGAAACACCGAGGGCCTTTCGCCGCGAGAACTGGCACCACTCTTCAAAAATGTCAAAGCCAGGGCTTCCTTGGTGGCACAGTGGTTGAGAGTCCGCCTGCCGATGCAGGGGATGCGGGTTCGTGCCCCGGTCCGGGAAGATCCCACATGCCGCGGAGCAACTAAGCCCGTGCGCCATGGCCGCTGAGCCTGCGTGTCCGGAGCCTGTGCTCCGCAACGGGAGAGGCCACAACAGTGAGAGGCCCGCGTACCGCAAAAAAAAAAAAAAAAAAAAAAAAAAAGAGAAACGAAGGCCGAGGAATGGGTCCAGATTAAAGGAGGCTCTGGTGGGTCGGAGGGTGCTCCCCTAAAACTCATGTCCACCCAGATCCTGGGGATGGAAAAGGGTTTTTGCACGTGTAATTAAACTAAGGATCTTGAGATGAGATCCTCTTGGATCCCCCCGGTGGGCCCCAGATCCCACGACAAGTGTCCTTCTAAGACAGAGGAGAAGACTCAGAGGAGAAGGTTGTGTGAAGACAGAGACTGGAGTAATGTGGTGACACGCCAAGGAGGCCAAGGACTGCTGGAAGCCACCAGGAGCAGGATGAGGAGGAAGGCCCCTCCCCTAGGCCTCCAGAGAGCACGTCCTGCCAAAACCTTGATTTCACACTTCTGGCCTCCAGACTATGCAAGAATGAACTTCCACTGTTTTATGCTGCCTAGTTTGTGGTAATTTACATGCAGCCGTAGGAGGCGAATACAGTAAGTCCCCTACATGTGAACGAGTTCTGATCTGAGAGCACGTTCGTAAGTCCAATTTGTTCATGAGTTCAACAAAGTTGGACCCAACTAACACAATCAGCTATACAGTACTGTACTGTAATAGGTTTATAATACTTCTCACACAAATAACACACAAAAAAACAAACAAAAAATAAAGAAAACGGTTTAAATCTTGCAGTCCAGTACCTTGAAAAGTTCAGTGGTACCAGTACAACAGCTGGCACACAGGGGCTGGCATCGAGTGAACAGGCAAGAAGGGTTACTGACTGGAGGAGGGAGAGGAGGTGGGAGACGGTAGAGCTGAAGGATCGTCAGCCATAGGAGACGGAGGGCAAGCTGCCATTTCACTCACGCCTGACGTTGGTGTCTTTCACTCACACACGTTCGCACCTTTGAAAGTTTGCAACTTGTAGGGGACTTACTATAGAGGCCAAAGAGACAGAACAACTGAATACAATGTGTGGTTCTGAATCTGATTCTGGGCCGGGGGAAAAAAAACAGTTGTAAAAGACAATCCTGAGACAACAGGTGGCATATGCATGAAGGCCCATAGATTAGACAACAGCACGGTATCAGTGTTACATTCCTGATTTGATCAACGTCCTGTGATTATGCAAAAGAATGTCCTTGTTCTTAGGAGATAGATGCTGAAGTGTTTAGGGGCAGAGAACCATCATATCTGTCGTTTACTCTCAAATAGTTTAAAATACACACACAATAAAGTAAATATAGCAAATGTTAATAACTGGTATATCTTGATGAAGAGTATATAAGGGCTCTTTATACATCCTTTCAACTTTACTGTAAGTCTGAAATTATTTCAAAATAAAAAGTGAAAAAGGGAGTCCACACTAGTGGTTCATATAGGGGGGTCAACAACCAAAAGTTCTCCCAAAATACTGGTTCTCAAGAAAATTGTTTCACAGCTTGTTCACTCACCCTCCCTAGTGTACCTCCCTGACTTTAGTTCTCACAGCAGATGACCGTGTGTATTCTTCTTATCATAACACTACAAATTCCCCTTTTTGCCTTGGCTGCCAGGATGCTCAGAGTCAAGTTCCTTGCTTGCATGGAGGCCTCTTTGCTTCCTTTGCAGGCCTCTTGAGGTAGCATGTTCTGCAGAGAACAGACCTGGAATGGGCCCCTGCCCTATTGAGGGTCAGGTGAGAAGATTCTCACCTCTCAAGGCCCAGCCTCACTGCTCCCTCCCTTCCCAGAAGCCCTGCCAGGACCCCCCACTCTATCAACTGGGGAGGACACTCTGGCTGAGTACCTGAGGCCTCTCTGAGCCTCAGTATTCTTGGCTATAGAAGGAAGGTGAGGGCCACTGCCTGGCCAACAGCCCAGGGGAGCTGGGATATGAGATGAGATGGGGGGCTGAGGTCACCGAAGGGTCTATAACCTGTGGAATGTGGGCATGCACACAGGTTTTTCTACCACCCTCATGGGGCCACCATCACCCAGGAGACGGAATACCCAAATGAAGGAAGGGCAGAGGCACCAAGATCCCACACCGGGCCTGGCCCTGCCCCCAAACCGGCCCAGCTGCTTCAAGTTGCCCAGCCGAAGCTTTGGTTACAGGCCTTTTGTTGGGCTCAAAACACCATGCCTCTCCCGCAGACAGAGCCTCCAGGCTGGCTGCAGCCACGGCCTCGCCCCACGGGGGGCCCCTCGTCTGTTAACCAATGGGTCTAAACAGAAGGCCTGAGGGAGCTGGCCCCAGCGCACCCCTCCGGCCCACACAGGGCCACACAAAGGGTCTCTGGCCACCTGCCCACTTAACCAGCACCTACCATGTCCTGGCTACCAAGTGGTATTTCACCCACCCTGGGTCGCATTTAAGGCCTGTTGGCAGCCCTGGACTCTGGGGTCAGGAGACTTGGGTTTGAGACCCAGCTCAGGACTTCAGGAGGGAATCTTCACCTCTCCATGCTCCATCTTCCTCAAGTTCATGAGGACAGTCCCACCTAGGGCTGGGGAGGAATCGAGGCTGCAAAAGGCCATGTTAGAGCAAACTGGCCAATGTCCCTGAGCTGGCACTGCTCCAAGAGTGGGATGTGAATTCTCTGGCATAATCCTTACTTCAATCCTAGGCTATAGGTACTGTGATTATCATCAAGTTACAGATAAGGAAAGCCAGTCCTCAGAGGACTCACACCCATTTCTCAGAGAGATTAAGTGACTCACCCATGGCCACGCAACCCAGGCCTGTCTAGCCCAAAGTGTGGTTCTTCCCAAGCCACCTCCCAGGACAGATGCCCTGGAGCCCACAGCCCAAATCCCCTTGCTCCAGCACAGTCCAATCTCCCGGCTCTTGCAGTGAAGCCCCAGCTGCCCAGACTAACAGGCTGCTCCGCCACCCCCAAACACCCACCACAGCTCCCCACTGCCAACACTCAAGGTCCCCACTATCCAGTCACAAGCCTTTCTTGCCTTAGGCCTTTGCACACTCTCCCTTCTGCCCTGAATGCCTTTTCTCTTCCCTCATCCAACAACTCCTATTCCACTTCCAGAGCCCAGCTCAAACGTCAACTCTTACCCTCTAGCTAAGCAAGCCCTCAGCAGACATCCGGAGCCCGCCCCCGCCCAACCTCTGCAAACTCCACGGGGATGAGGGCGACTCTGATGATTCCTCTGCTCCAGGCCTCTCCCACATCAATCAGGGAAGCCATATCCATGGAGAACATTGTTTAGGGAAAAAGTTGAGTGAAGCGACATTTGCAGGAAATCACCATTGTTGGGAGCCCTGGAAATAAACTTAAACGACATTAAGAGCCCAAGTGGAGTTATGTTTGGTGCTCTCTGGAGTTTTATTTCCCCCCAGCACAGCCGTTTAAGGGGTCAGCCAAGTTTAATAACTAAGACCCCCTGGCCTGCAGCTCGTCTCACAGTCTGCAAAGCACCTTCCCTTCCATTTCCTCACTGACCCTCAGCACTGGGAGACAGGCCAACTGCATTCTTCATTTGACAAACGAGGAAACTGTGGCTCAGGGAGGCCCAGGGTGGAGTCTGGGCTTCGGTTCCCAATTTTCTGTCGTTCACCCCAAGTCTCTCACCTGCCCCAAATGCCAGCCAGCCCATGGTTACGTGCTGAGCCGTGAAAATGACTCATTTGTCAACAGTTCTGAAGACGAGTCCTCAACACTGGCCTTGGCCCTTACACCGAACTTGCGGATCCCAGGCGCCAGCTTCGTGTGCCCTGGCTGCCAGCCCTGGGCTCACACGGCTGGGCCAGGTTCCCATGTGAGGTCACAGACAATGTGCGACGGCAGACCCAGCAAGGCGGGGGACCTGGTGTCTCATCTCTAGCACTCAGAGTAGAGACACTCAGTAAATATTCGTGGATAAATTCACGAAGGGACAAGAACAAGCCCCTGCACTGCAGTCTCTCTCTGAATTTTCTTACTTTGTCTGAAAGTTTCCGCAACCAGGACAAGGAACCAGATGCCTCCAGGGGGAGGGTGGGGCTCGGCCCTCCATGGAGCACAGGGCTGAGGGGTTGGATCCTGAACTCCTGGCTGTTTCCACACCTGCCTCTCAGAGGTGTGGTGGGACTGCAGCCGCTGCTGGAAGGAGCTGTGCCAGTGAGCGGTGGATAATGTGAGCGGCCTTCCTTCCAGTCCCCGTGCCCAGACGCGACACTCTCGTATCTCACACAGTCCTTGAGCCCGGGACGCGGGCGCTATGGCCACTCCACTTCAGTGAGGACACTGAGACAGGGTGAGAACTGGCACCCAGCTTGGTCCGAGCACTGAGCCCCAGCCCTGCACAGTCCCTCTGCATCTGCGGACAGTCGGGCCACCGAGAGAGCAAGGGTGAACTTTGTACAAATTCCTCTCTGGAGGCAGCTGTGAGCCGACCCTCACTGTCAGTCAGTCCTTCAGGTCACAAACCCCAGTGGGCACAGCTGCCAGGGCCCCTGTGGGATGCGGCGGACAGGTCAGGGGACCGCGTCCCTGGGGAGCTCAAGCCAGTGTGGGAGATGGACACGGGCAGAGAAAAGGGTGCAGTGGAAAGGCGAAGCTTCGTCTCTGGAAAATTGGAGGCTTTACCAGACTCACAAGGGGTTGGGATGCCCTGTTCCCCGTCCAAGGCACCACTCCCACTCCTGCAAGCAGTGGGCAGAGTAAACAGGAGGCAGGCGGCCAAAGCCAAGGTCCCACCCCAGCTCCTCCTCAGCTGTGCTTCACACACACACACACACACACACACACACACACACACACACACACCCCACGTCACCCCAGCTCCCCAGGGGAGCTAGGAGACAGCTGCTTCGCCAGGCCTTGACCTGGTGCCCCATAGGCCACACAGTGCCCACCAGGGAACCCACCACCTGCCTTTCCCCACCTCTGATAACACAGGAAGGGGAGAGGGAAATGGGGTGCCAGAGTCCCACGATGCCTCCAGGGAGCCCCCAGCTCACCCACCACAGCCGAGGGGCTGGGTAGCCCTACTACCCCCGTGTGGCACCCAGCCAGCTGCTCACCCCCTGGAACTCCCCACCGGGACCCTGCCATCCACTCTACCCAGGTCAGGTCTGGGTGGGCAAAGGGACCTGCCAGGACCCCCCAGGTGCCAGCCCCCTGTGCTGAGGCTTTCCTGCCCGCTGCCCGCCAGCTGTCCAGCTGGGATCTGCGTGTCCACCTCCCTCATGGCCCCCTTCTCGGGAAGCAGGAGCAAGTGGGAGGGAGTGGAGGAAGCTCTGCAGCGAGGGGCTCCTGGCTCTGCGCTTCTGGGAAAGGGAACCCAGGAGGAGGGGCAGGTGGACAGTGGAGCTGCCCTCCACAGGGGGGACCCAACCCTGCTTCCCAGGGGCTGGGTGTCTGGACCACGGACTAGGCACAGAGCTGCCAGGGGCAGGGGAAAAGCCTTGGACTCTACCTGTGGTGGCGGCCTGTCAGGGTCCACTGAGCACTCACAACTGTGCTGGGGGAAGGGGAGCCAGAGTCGGGGACGACAGGCTAAGCCCCCAACATACCCCCAGGTGGCAGGTTCAAGTGCCAACCCCTCGGCGTCCCCACTTCTGGTGTGTGGGAGGAGGCCTCTCTCAGGGCCTGCACGTCTCAGATAAGACGCCTGGTGCCCAGAGCCCGTGCTGGCCTCCCGCAGACGGCGTGGAGCCGCTGTGCCAGGAGGCCTGTCTGGGGTCTGCTCCAGGTATTTGGGCTCAAGTGGGGACCCCAGCAGGGCCCACGAGGAAAGGGCAACCCTGCCACCCTTTGGATAGAGGAGGCTTGGGAGTTGGTGAAGGTCTCCTGACGCTCAGACGGGGCTCTGCCCCTCATAGAGGGGCTACAAGGGGTCCTTGGCTACTCGGCAAAAACACTGAGCAGCCAGATCTTGGGGACACAGAGACAAACCCAACCAACACGGCTAGAAGGTGAGAAGCACTGCGGGAAAACAGCAGGGGCGGGGGTCTGGGTTCCGGTCCGGAGGCTGAGCAATGAGGGAGGAAGGGGATTGCTGGGAACACGGTCAGGACGTTACGCTGAGCTGGGGTGATGCCCCCAGGCTAGCCCTGGGCAAAGCTGCCCCCTGGGCTGAACGCCACCCAGAGTCCTGGGCTGGGCCACACATTCACAAGCCAACACCCAGGCCAAGAGGCCTTCTGCCGAGTCCCCAAGGGGGAGCCCCACAGAGCCAGAGGGAGGAGGTGGAGGAGGACGCCAGGCAAGAGGCTCTGGGCCTAATCCTCCCAGTGGCAGCCCTGCCCAAGTGCCCCCAGCCAGCGCCCAGGCACCCGCATGTGTGGGTGGGGACTGCCCTCTGGCCACAGCCTCAACGTGGAGCGCAAGCCACGCACCACCACTGTGGCTTCTGAGAAATTCAAAAGGCCCGAGGGCGAGGGAGGGTGGCCCTGGGCCGAACCAAAGTGACAGCATGACGATGGACTTTGCAGCTCCACAAGTTCAGACTCCGCCAGCCCGGCCCGTGGCCAAGTCTTGAGTGGCATTTCTTCATCTGTAAAATGGGGCCACCGGCTGGGGCCTCTCAAGTTTGCTGGGTTAAGAGAGACCAGAGCCTAGCTTGCAGCCCACGGAGAGGGTTCAGGGGCTGTCGTCGGTTAAAACTGCGATCCAGCAACACCGCACGTGCGCGCGCACACACACTCATTCCACACGCACACACTCACTCCACGTGCACACACCCACTCCACACACACTCACTCCACACACACACACCTCACACCCACTCCACACACACACTCCACACGCACACACTCGCAGGTACTCACGGTCACACTCCCGCACACCTGCTCACTCTTTCACTGTCACTCACCCCCATACACACTCCTGCACACGCACACGTCACACCCACACACCCGGTCACACACACGCCCTCACAAACTCACACTCACACATACGCGCTCCCTCCTTCACACTTCACACGTGTTCAGTCGCACTCATACTAACTCACACGCGGGGGCACCGGCCACGTTCACCCCCGCACTCGCTCAGCACTAGCGCACACATCCGCACTCCTCGGCCGGCCGGGCTGAAGGGCGCAGCGGCGGCGGCGGCGGCGGGCGGGGCGCCCCGAACGCGTGGCCGCCCGCCTCCGGGTGACGCCCCTTGACCGGGAGTGCTGGGCCCGGGTGCAGCGGCCCGGGCGTGAATCACGGACGCACGGGGACGACCGGGGCGCGGCGGGCGGGGTGGGGCGGGGCCGGGTGGGCTCCTGCGCCCCGCGTCCGAGCCCGGTCCCCCCGCCCCTAGCTACCGGGCGCAGTCGGCGCTGCCCGAGACGGGGGTCCGGTGCCCGCCGGTCCGCAGCGACGCCCCAGGCCCGCGGCAGCCGGCGTCCCTCCCCGCCTACCGTGCTCAGCTGGGCCCCCATGGTGGCGCCGCTCTGCACTCGCTCTGCCGCCGCCGCCGAGACCGCCGCGCCCCGGGCCAGCCCCCTCGGCCGCGTCACCGAGGAGGAGGGGCGGGCCCGAGCGCGGCCCAGTCGGGGCGCGGGGGCGGGAGGCCGAGCTAGAGGCCCGGCTCCGCCCCGCCCCGCCCGCTTCCGTCCGCGGGAAGAGGGTTGAAGGGAGAGGATCCGTTAGAACGCGAGGCCGGCTGCCGGCGCAGTCGCCCCGGTAGCCTGCGGCGGGGCTCTGACCCGCTGAGTGGTCTCGGGTGGGACGCTGGCAGTCTCTGGGCCTCGTTTGCCATCCTAAAGGGGAGAAGATGGCGCCCCCTATTGATGGGATCTAAAATAAAATCCGGAAACTCCACCGCGGCCTCCAAGGCCTGCAGGAGGAAGCCCCGCTTGGCCTGACCTCAGCCTGCGCCCCTGAGCACGTTGCTGGGCCTCACAGGCCTTCTTGTTCCTCAAACTGCTCGGCTTGGTCCCTCCTCCAGGCCTTTCCCTCTCTGGAACACCATCCCTAACTGCCTCAGGGTCAGCCCTGGCTTCTTGCTTGGGCATCAGGTGAGATGTTCCGTCCTCAGCAAGGCCTGCCCTGACTCCCTCTCCAGGCAACCTCTTGTGGTCTTCCTGGCACTTAGCACTGAGCTAAAGTCACCCTTTGTGTTTCTTCAGGGATGGTCTGCCCCCAGCCCCACCCCATCACAGTGGACTGTGGGCTTCCTGAGAGCAGGACTCTGCTTTGAAGTCCCCTGCCTGCCTGGAGCCCAGCACAGAACATAGAGTAGCATATAGTAGGTGCTCAATAAATACTTGTTGAATGAGTGAATTCAACAGACAGTGGGCAGGTGCCTGCTCTGTGTAGGCCCATGCTGGCCTGCCGGGGCTCTCTGGCCTTGATTGCAAAGGAAGTAATCAAATAGGAAAGCTTTACTTGAGCATGTGCAGCCAGTAAGTTCTCATTACTAGGTGCTTCCTAGGCCACCCACGGCACAGGTGCCCTCTCCAGAGACACCTTCCACAGAGGCCAGGGGAGCCACAGGCCACCCCGAACCTTAGCATTTCCCCCAGTCACTTCTCGTTTTCTCCGTGTTCTTTGTTACACCTGGACTGGTGATGGTTATCACGAATGTGGATGTCTGATGTTGGATTTTCTTCTCGTGAAATTTGGAGGTGACGAAGTTGCCTCTCTCCTTTATTTTATTTTATTTTTTGTAGTACGCGGGCCCCTCACCGCCGCAGCCTCTCCCGTTGTGGAGCACAGGCTCCGGACGCGCAGGCCCAGCGGCCATGGCCCATGGGCCCAGCCGCTCCGCGGCACGCGGGATCCTCCCGGACCGGGGCACGAACCCGTGTCCCCTGCATCGGCAGGCGGACTCTCAACCGCTGCGCCACCAGGGAAGCCCACCTTTCTCCTTTTAATCATCACCTAAATGGCCTTAAATAAACAAAACTTAAATACTATTTAGACTAAGGCTATAAATGCTAGTCCAACAAACAGTCCTAAAAAATCACAATTAGGATGGAATCTATTTTTTCGTCTTGTCATTTAAATTATTACATGCACTTGTAAACTCAAAAAGGAAATAGCTTTCCTCCTAAAGTTATCAATGCTGTTGTTGCCTCTCTTAAGATCATATTAACCGTCCATTTCTTATTTATCTGTCTGAACCTTTTCATAATTGTTGCAGTATATAAGATTAACATTATAACAATATAAATTATTGAAGCATTTTGCTCTCACTACAGTAAAAGCTGTTGTGTTTACACCTTACCCCACTGAAACACTCCAGTGTGTAAAGCACAAAAGGAGATTTCACTCCTGGTTACATCTGGAAGCTTCCCTAGAAAGTATCCCGCCTGTCAGGCTTGGCCTCGCATGAAGCAGTTGTGGTCCAGTTTCTTTGGGAGGGGCAGGGTGGAGTTCTCCCCAGACTCCGGGAGCTGCTCACCTCCCGTATGACTGTAGGGTGGCCCCAGGGGCAGAGTGTTGGCGGGTGAGGGAGAGCGGGGAGAAGAACCAGAGGTGACATTGGTTAGGTGGCCCATTCCTGCTCTTGGAACTCAGACCAAGTGGGGAGGGTTCAGCTGCCACTCACTGTGTGAGCACAGGCCAAGGCCTTCCCCTCTCTGGGAAAGGGTCAGGGAACAAGGTCTTTAAGACCCCTTCTACTTCTGATATTTTATTCTGGGTGGGTGTTCCTTCAGACTTTTTATGTGGAAAAATGTCCAATGTACAGAGAAGTTGCAAGAATAGTACAATGAACCACCGGATTCACCAGCTGTTATCCTTTGACCCCTTTCCCCCTTCCTCCCCACCTACCTGTTTACTTTGGCTGCACCATGGAGAGTTAGTTGCAAATATGTAGCCCTTCACCTCTACACACTTCACCACACATCTCCCAAGAACAAGGCCATTCTCCTACATACCACTGTGCAAGTATCAAATTCAGGGAATTTAACATTGAAACAACACAGTTATCTAATCCCCAGTCCACATTCCACTTGTCCCAGTTGTCCCATAATGTCCTTTCTAGCCATTAATTTTTGCGGTCCAGGCTCTAATCCCAGGTCAGGCATGGCCTTTACTTGGCCAGGTGTCTTTAGTCTCCTTTAGCCTGGAGACAGATTGGATCAAAGGGCAGGTGAAGGGTCACCTGCCTGTTGGCGCCTGCCTGGTCTCCCTATTGTAAAGGTAACTTTTACTTTGATACCCTGTGAATGTCCTAATTCCCAACAAACTTTCATGCAATGCTTTTAGTTGATGATCATGTCTGAATCAATTATCATTGAGGTAGTTTAACTAACTGGTTTACGAGGTACTTTGGGAAAAAACAAGCCAAAAAGGACCTTTGTCTTAATTATTCCTCAAGGCCCTTTGGTGAGCCAGAGAACAGAAACTCTCACAAGCCTGTTTGCCTTCTGCAAAGGCAAACATCCGGTCAGCTGAGAATCCCCTACTCTACTGAGGTGTTTGATCCTTGGGAGAGGTTGGAAAACAGGACAGAGAAACCATGAGTTTCATTTTATAGAGAAGGAAACTAGGCCCAGAGAGAGGAGAGAAGTGGGCAGCAGTGGAATAATTCCTCCCAAGGAGTCTCTGGGCTCCCGCCCCTTCCAGGTACCAGGGCAGAGGTTCGGAAAGGAGGCTTTCAGGCTGACTGCGGGGCAGAGTTTTCAGGGTCCAGGTTGGGGCTGTCCGACCCTTGCCAGTCCCCCTGGTCCCTATTACCTATGTAGGACCTAGGTTGCCAGATTTAGCAAATAAAAATTCAAGATGCCCAATTAGATTTGAATTTCAGATAAACAATGAATCAGTTTTTTGGTACAAGTATGTCCAAGATATTGCACTTAAATGTAGCTATACTAAAAAATTAAAAGGGGACTTCCCTGGAGGTCCAGTGGTTAAGACTCTGTGCTTCCAACGCGGGGGCGCAGGTTCGATCCCTGGTGCGGGAGCTAAGATCCCACATGCCTCATGGCGCAGCTGAAAAAAAAAAAAAAATTAAGCTAAAAAAACCCTCATGATGTTGTCCAGGGTGTTTGGACTGACATTAGGGTTGCCAGGTAAAATATAGAACACCCAGTTCAATTTTAATTTCAGGGAAACAATGAATAATTTTTTCTCCCTGCTGTGGGGAATTAAAAAATGCATGGCACGTGTTATCAGATATAGGAAATAAGGCAGGTAAAGTCAGTGGGGCCTTCAATGCTGGGATGAGCTGTCCTTCTGAGAGTAGCTGACAGCCTTGAAAGAAGGGACTTAAGTTTGGAGGCCCTTTGCCAGACAGTTCTAGAAAGGGACCAGTCGGGGGAGACTGCAGTGGCTGGTGACATGCCATGAGGCTCAGGCCAGGGGTCAGGGGATGAAAAGAGCATTCAGGAGGCAGGACTGATGGGGCCTGAGGCCCACCAGCTGGTGTGAGCGGGCGGGAGGCTTCTGGCCTGGCGTGGGAGGGGGCAGGGAAAGCCTGAGGAGCAATGGAGTCCAGTGTCTAGAGTTCAGCAGGGGCTGGGGCCGAGGAGGAGAGAGTGGCCCTGAGTCAGGGAAGGAGGGACTCAGAGGTAGGGCAGTGTGATGGGCGGTGGAGTAACCTCCTAGGAGGCATTTCTGCCATAGGAGGAGCTGGCTGGACCTCTGGGCCCTGGGAGGGGTGGGCTGGGTCTCCCCACTCCTGGAGGTGGACGGAGGTGAGAGGCCCAACCAGCCAGGCCACCTGCCCACCCCCTCTCATAGCTGAGTGTCAGGAGAGGCCAGTGAAATAATTTATTGCAAGCTAAGGTATTAACCCCCTCGGGCATTTACAATTTGAAGAGAGCGCTTGTTTAAAAAAAAAAAGCAGCAGCAGCAGCAGGCACTGGAATAGCTTTTTAGCCGGTGACTGAGGCATTACTGGTAGAATCAGGCACCTGCTCAGGCTGTGAACGGGCTTCAGCAGGGAGGGGGTGCTGGGACCGGAGGTCGGCTCCACTGTCACCGAGCCTGTCCTGCAGAGGCCTTTCTGGAAGCTACAGTCTGCTCTGGTGCAATCTCTGTGCCAGCAGAGCTGGGAGGTTGATGAAACAGGAATGGGTGCCGCGCGTGCGCTGTGGCAACCGCATCAGAGTTCTCCAGAAGTATTCACAGCACAGTCCCAGCCTTCAGGATCCAAAACCCATGGAGCCAGTGGAGTCTGGCCTGCACCCCTGGACCAGCCGAGCCTGAGAGTGAGTCATCGCTTACCCAGGGCATCCTGTCTCCATCTCATAGCGGAGAGGCCGTGGCTCAGAAAGGGAAGGGCCTGGCCCAAGGTCACACAGCTGGTGAGGGTTGCGGCTGGAGTTTGAACCCAGTTCTCCTTGCTTCTGAAACTCAGCTCTCCCCACGGCCACTTGCCCCCAGAATTAGGCATCTGTTTTCCTTTTCCTTGTTGGCTTGAGCCACCTTACAGAGAATGTCAGGGACTGACTCGGGGGTGAGGGTTCTGTGTTACTGCCCCCATATCTTGCCTTCTCCAGACCAGAGATTTTCAAATCTTGGCTCTTGCTGTGTGACCTTGGGCAAATTACTCCCCTTTCTGGGTCTCAGTTTTCTTGGCTGTAAAATGGAGGATCATCTAGAACCTAGTAGAATCCAATAGAGCAAAGGTTGCAAACTGTTGGCCAAAGGTCAGCATCCAGCCCTCGGAAGAGTCTGTTCTGGGTTTTGGCTTCATTTGAATCAGTTGCCAAGTGAGTATTTCTGGCTTCTTGTGACAAATCTGAGACTCTTGCTGTACCAGCTCCCAAAGGCAGGCCCTGCAGGTGCTGGGTTTGCAGCCTCTGGTGGAGCTGATTCTACGACCTTCCCAAGGTGCCCCCATAGAGTGTAATTTTCACATTCTTTGCTCCCTGGGAAGCAGGAGATGGGTTCTAGGTGTGGCTCTGCCCCCAACCAGCTGTCTGACCTTGGGCCAGCCATCATTCCTCTCCAGGTCACATCTATCTCAGAAGATGTGACACACCCATCTCAGAAGGCTGTGGTGAGGATGAATCGAGATGCCAGGTGTAAAACTGCTTTACAAAGCTGGATGTGTGGAGAGGTGGATATTAGACCTAGCAGCACCATTACCTGAGTGTCTGTGGTATGCTGAGGGCTAGGCCGGGGAATCACAAATGAATGCGGCTCAGTCCCCAGAGACACGCAGAAGCACCAAGCTGAAAACAGTGGGTCCAGGCCATTCACTTGTGAGTGAAGTCAACGGAGACCTCATCAAGGTGACATTTGAGTTGCTACCACCCGATTCATTCATTCATTCCTCATATCTTTACTGAGCCCCTACTTTGTTCCAGGCACTATTCGAGATGCTGGGGGTATAGCAGTGAGAAAGACAGACAAAAATGCCTCTGAGGGCTCCCCTGGTGGCGCAGTGGTTGAGAGTCCGCCTGCCGATGCAGGGGACACGGGTTCGTGTCCCGGTCCGGGAAGATCCCACATGCCGCGGAGCGGCTGGGCCCGTGAGCCATGATCGCTGAGCCTGCGCTCCGCAACGGGAGAGGCCACAGCAGTGAGAGGCCCGCGTATAGCAAAAAAAAAAAAAAAAAAAAAGCCTTTGAAAAGCTGAAATTCTAGTGGGGATGGGGTGTGGAGAATAAACAAGAAACGATTTTTTAAAAACAGACATGTAACTTCGCTGAGAAAAGGAAAGACAGAGCAGGGTCAGAGGGTACAGGTAGTAGTGGGAGTTGCTGTTTTATGTAAGGGCCAGGGAGGCTTTCCTGAGGTGATGCTAGCAGAGACCTGAAGAAAGTCAGTGAGCAAGCCCTGTGGATAACTGGGGAAAGAGGGTTCCAGGAAGTAAGAGCAGCAAGTGCAAAGACTCTGAAGCAGGAGTATGCTTGGCTTCTTTTTTTTTTTTTAATTAATTAATTATTATTTTTTTGGCTGCACTGAGTCTTCGCTGCTGCGCATGGGCTTTCTCTAGTTGCGGTGAGCATGGGCTACTCTTCGTCGCGGTGCGTGGGCTTCTCACTGCAGTGGCTTCTCTTGTTGCGGAGCACAGGCTCTAGGCGCGCGGGCTTCAGTAGTTGTGGCTCGCGGGCTCTAGAGCGCGGGCTCAGTAGTTGTGGTGCTCGGGCTTAGTTGCTCCGTGGCATGTGGGATCATCCCGGACCAGGGCTCGAACCCGTGTCCCCCGCACTGGCAGGTGGATTCTTAACCACTGCACCACCAGGGAAGCCCACTTGGCTTCTTTAAGAAGCAGCAATGATGTCAGTGTGTTCCATTACCGTGAGGCTAGCTTTGACCACTTGGCCAAGCCATGTCTGCCAGGCTTCTCCCTGTAAAGGTCTCTATTTAATAAGTCATCCATGGGATGGTCCTTTGAGACTGTGATTATATGATTTGACTTAATCCTCACAGCAACCCTAAAGCAGTTTTAAAACATATCTGTAAATTCTTTGATATCCCATCCATTGGGAGATGGGGGTCTGTGTCCCCTCCCCTTGAATCTGGGTTCTGTAACTTCTTGACCAATAGAAGCTCTGTGACACTGCCATTTTGGTGGGAGCCAGACCGTAAGAAATGGGTGGCTTCCACTTCCTGTCTTTTGGGATGCTGGCTCTTGAAATCCAGCCACCATGCTATGAGGAAGCCCAAGCAGCCCATAGAGAGGCCCACGTGCAGAGGAGCCGAGGTCTCTGACCCTCAGCTTGGCTGAGCTCCCCAGCCAACAGCCGACACCAATTTGCTGGCCATGTGAGTACACCCTCTTGGAAGTAGGTCCTCCAGCCCCCAGTTAAGCACCCCAGCTGACACCCTGTGGAGAGATGACCCACCCCCCACAAGCCCTGCTCAAATTTCACATCCGTAGGCAAATTTAAAGACTATTGTTTTGTTTTACACCACTAAGTTTTGGAGCGGTTGGCTACACGATAATAGTTGACTGGAGCAAACCTCATGAAGAAAGCCTCCCCATTTTACAGACGAGAAACTGAGGCAGAGAGGGTTGAAACGTTTACCCAAGTTCTCACAGCCAGTTAGTGGGACCAGCATTTGAAATCAGCTTCTTCATGTTATATTTTGGTGAACAGAGGTTTTTTTTATCTTAACGAAGTCCACTTTACCCATATTTTCTTTATGATTAATATGTCTTGTGCAGATATACTATTTTGAAACTTCTTTTTTTCACATATGACTACGTAACATCTTTTGATGTTAAACACATAATGGTGTTTGACAGTTGCCCGATGTTCTGTTACATGGGATGCTATCATTTATTTGACCAAGCTCCATTGATAGGTATTTAGTTCTTTCCTAACTTTTCACTGCATTGAACAACACTGTGGGGAACACCTTGCACATATATCCCTGCATTGTTCCAATTATTTCATAAAAATAAGTGCTCGACATGGAATTGCTTGGGCAAAGAGTGAGCAAAGTTTTAAAGCTTCCTAGTAATACAGCCACACTGCCAGTGGGTACATTATGTAAGTGGGTATGGGTTTTCTGAGGCTGTCATAACAGATTACAACAAACTTACTGGCTTCAATAAACAGAAATTTATTCTCTCACAGTTCAGGAGCTCAGAAGTCTGAAATCAAGGTTGGTTCTCTCTGGAGGCCCTGAGGGAGAAACCTTTCTGTGCCTCTCTCCTAGCTTCTGGTGGTTGCCAGCAATTTTGGTGCTCCTTGGCTTGTGGCAGCATAACTCCAATCTCTGCCTCTGTTTTTTTTTTTGCAGTACGCGGGCCTCTCACTGCTGTGGCCTCTCCCGTTGCGGAGCACAGGCTCCGGACGCGCAGGCTCAGCGGCCGTGGCTCACGGGCCCAGCCGCTCCACGGCATGTGGGATCTTCCCGGACCGGGGCACGAACCCGTGTCCCCTGCATCGGCAGGCGGACTCTCAACCACTGCGCCACCAGGGAAGCCCTCTGCCTCTGTTTTCATGTGGCCTTCTTCTCTCTGTGTCTGTGTCCTCTCCTCTTCTTCTTTTCATTTATTTATTTATTTATTTATTTAGCTGTGTCGGGTCTTAGTTGTGGCACTTGGGATCTTCGTTGGGGTGTATGGGCTTCTCTAGTTGCAGCGCGTGGGCTTCTCTCTCTAGCTGTGGCACACAGGCTCTCTAGTTGTGGCACGTGGGCTCCAGAGTGTGTGGGCTCAGTAGTTGCAGGGTGCGTGCTTAGCTGCCCCATGGCATGTGGGATCTTAGTTCCCTGATCAGGGATGGAACCCATATCCCCTGCATTGGAAGGCGGATTCTTAACCACTGGACCACAAGGGAAGTCCCTCTCCTCTTCTTTTAAGGACACCAGTCACTGGATTTAGGGCCCCCTAAATCCAGGATGATTTATTCTTGAAATCTTTATATAATTGCATCTGTGAAGACCTTTTTCCCAATAAGGTCACAGTCTGAGGTTCCATGTGGAACCCACTACAACCCACTACAAACCTGGTCTTTCTTTGTTCCTTGGTTAGAAAGATTGTTGGGGGTAGAAAGGATATCCCCAGGGCTTCCCTGGTGGCACAGTGGTTAAGAATCTGCCTGCCAATGCAGGGGACACAGGTTCGAGCCCTGGTCCAGGAAGATCCCACATGTCGCAGAGCAACTAATGCCGTGCGCCACAAATACTGAGCCTGCACTCTAGAGCCCATGAGTCACAACTACTGAGCCCACGTGTCACAACTACTGAGCCCGCACCACTAGAGCCCATGCTCGACAACAAGAGAAGCCACGGCAACAAGAAGCCCGCGCACCACAACGAAGAGTAGCCCCTGCTCGCTGCAACTAGAGAAAGTCTGCGCAGCAATGAAGACCCAATGTAGCCAAAAATATAAATAAATAAATAAATTTAAAAAAAGAAAGAAGAAAAGGAAAGGATATCCCCAACTTGAGCTCAAGCTAGGGCTCAGACAGATCTGTGCAGATCTGGGCAGGTCTGGATGGAAGTTCCTGATGGTGATGGGGCAAGCCTGGCTGATAGCTGTTTGTGTGAGGGGCTGAGCAGCCCCCTGGGAGGGCAGCTATCCTTGGGAGCAGGGAGCTGGGCACCTCGTATGACAGTACCTGCACTTCCTGAGCACCTCCCAGCACTGTCCAGGCACTTCCTCGGGTGCCATGTGAGGTAAGCTGGACCCCAAAACAAAGTTAACCACCAAGGGAAGGGGCAATTCTGAGTCTCTCTCATGGTGTCCATCACTGGCATTGGTCTCTAAGCCATCCCTGGGACTGGGCTGCCTGCCATCTTGCCGCTACCCATGTGAAAACAAGAGCCCGAGCAGGCCAGTGAAAGAAGGGCTGCCCACTGCAGCCTGATCATTAAGGAGAGTCAGTGTGCAGGCTTCAGCAAGAAGGAAGCAAACCATACCCAGGTATTCTGATGGACAGACGGAACGACTATGGGTACCACATGGGAGGGGTCAAGGGCCCGAGAAGGCGTAGGACCCAGAGCGCTCCTGGTTGAAGAGCTGGTGTTATTGAGGGCTTCCTGTAGTAACTCATTCAATCCCCCAATATACTGAGGAAACTGAAGCACCGAGCTATTCAGTAACATGCCAAAGGCGACACACTAGTGAGTGCTGGAATGGACTCAAAGCCAAGGCTGGCTTGCTCCAGGGTCCATGTTCTTAACGTGATCGCAACTGCCTGGGACGGAAACCCGATTCAAACCACCTGCGCAGGAAGGAGTTTACTGAAGGCCCCGGCCAAGTCTCCCTGCCCCACTTCTTTGCCTCTTTTTGCCAACAGTAGGTGTCTTCCCAGGGGGTGGACCTCCTGCCCCACAGCTGGGTCTGAGTAGAGAAATCCTAGAGAAGGATCTTGATTGGTCTGTTTTGCCACGTGCCCATCTTTGGACCAATGAGTGATGCCAAAGGGCTGGCACTCTCCAATTGGCCCAGTTTGGGTCAGGTGCCTACCCCTTAGCCAATCACTCTGGTGAGGGAGGTGGAGTCAAGTGGGGAGTTGGTAACTCCCCTTGGGATGGAAGGGGTGGTGCAAGGTGGGTGCAGGGAGGGTTCCCAGGATAAAGGGCAAGCAGGCCTGTGACCACGGTGGGGTGGTGCTGGTGGTTAAAGTGAGCTGTGAGCTGGGTGGCACCCAATGGGAGTCACCACTGGATCCTAGAGCTAGAAAAGGCTCCATCCCTGACCTGACTTGGGCAAGGGGAGGATCGGAAGGTGCTCTGAGAACCTCAAAACACTGTGTGATTTTGTCCAAGGAGGAAGGGAGCCAGCCCCACACGAACTGCCCTGTGTGTGTGGCAGCGGCCAGGGGCTTTTCCTGTGTGGAGAGATCGGATCAGAGGTGTTGATCTGGGCTCTGCTTTCTCTTGTTTTCCCCTGTATTTTCCTCCTTCCCTTTCCCTGTGCTCACTGCCCCAGGGGAAGGGTGAGGCAGAGCAGAAAGCCAGCAGCCTGCCTGGGGCAGGGGGAGGACTCCCAGCATGGACAGAGCTCCTTGAGGACACACGGAGGAGGAAAGTCTCCCAGCCCTGACTGGAGGGGTGGACCCAGGGCTGGAGCAAGTGGGGAGCAGCTAAGGGAGAGTGTAGATCCTGGAGCCAAGGCATCTGCCCCCAGCGCTACTGCTGGCTAATAGGATGGCTTGTGTGAGTTAGAGGAAGATGCCCCCACCTCTGCCCCATGCTGGGATCCAGGGCTTGGTTAGTGACCACACTGTGTGTCAAGCTGGGTTTCCACTCCCACCTCTGCTGGGTTCTTCCACAACAGGACAAGATGGTTCTAACTGCACCTGCTTCCTGGGTGGGCTACACTGCCAGAGAGCAGGGGCCTTCCTGGTGTATCTGGGCCACAGGGACCCAGGCAGTCTCCCCAGAGAAGCCTCTTGAACCCCACAGGGATGAAGAGGAAGCAGGGAGCTGCTCAGTTTCAGCCATCCTATGCTGATTTGTGAAGATGGGTGACCAGCAGAAACCTGTGAGGACCGGTGACCAAGGACCAGCCCCACCCAGTCCCTCCTCTGAAACTCCTGCTCTGAAACTCCCCTCCCTCCTCCTCTGAAACTCCCCTCCCTCCCTCCCTTCTTTCCTTCCTTCCTTCCTTCCTTCCTCTCTTCTTTCAGATTGTTCAGCCTTTGCCTATTGGGAGCTCTTTCAGTTGGCCTGTGTCCCCTTAAGGTAGTGTATGTGTGTGTGTGTGTGTGTTTGAGCCCTTCCTTAGTTTCTGGCACTGCAAGGTGCTCCAGGCTCATTTTGTATAATCCCTGCCCTAGTTCTAGAACCAGGCATTTCTCCAAGGAGACTGGATTCCTTTTATTGGAGAACAGCATTGGAAACCAAGGTCAGGCTGCATAATGATCCAGTGTGTGGATCTATACTTATCCATTCATGTAGTTATGGATGTTTAGGCTCTTTCCACTTTTTGGCTATTATGAATAATGCTGCTATGAACAGCACTTGTGTACAAATTTTTGTGTGGGCATATGTCTTCATTTCTCCTGGTGATAGACCTAGAAGTGGAGGTCATACTACTCTATGTTTACCTGGCTGAGGAACCACCAGTTTTCCAAAGTGGCTGCATTATTTTACGGAACCACCAGCAGTGCATGAGCTTTCAGCTTCTCCACATTCAAACCAGTGCTTGTCATTGTCTGTCTTTTTGATTATAGCCATGCTAGTGGGTGAGAAATGGTATTGACTTGTATTTCCCTAATAGCTAATGGTGTCAAGAGCATCTTTTCGCTTGTTTGGGCATTTGTGTATCTTCTTCAGAGAAATGTCCATTCAGACCCTATACCCACTGTTAATTGGGTTGTCTTGATTACTGCTTTTTGGTGCCCCTTCCATTTGGGCCTGAGGAGATAGCCTCTCTGGCTTCTTCCAGTCCCGACCTTGATTTTAAAGAAATGAATGGGGCACAGTGGGCCTTGGTAGGGGGCCACCTCATCAATTCCCAGAGGTTTTGGCGACCAGGTGTGTGATGAGAATGTGGCAGCCACGAGGATGAGGGGCCCTGACTCCGTGAAGCAGGGAGCAGGCTGGAGGGCATGCTTTGTCCCTATAGAACTGTAGGAGTTGGGGACCACTGGGGCATCTGTTCTTGAACAGCTGACACAAAACAGAGGCAGAACTTGCTCCCTTCTCTGGCACCCCATCCCTCCATGCCCATAGGAGCCCTACTGGGCTCCTCCCCAGGCCACCCGCACCTGAATGAGATCCAGGACATTTGTCCCCAAACTGGTTTGTGCCTGTTGAGTCTTTGCTATTGTAACCCCTGAAGTAATTCAATGTTATGTAAGCTGCTGAAACTTGAGGGCAAACAGAAAAATTGTGGAGGTTTCTGTGAAAATAAACTTGAATCCCACGGAAAAGTTTGATATAGGTAAGTCGCTTAACAGTATTCTGCGGAACGGGGAACTTCCCCGGCGGTCCAGTGGTTAGGGCTCTGCACTGCCACTGCAGGGTGCACAGGCTCCATCCCTGGCCGGGGAACTAAAATCCCATGTGCTGCGCAGTGCAGCCAGAAAAACAACAAAAAAAGAAATCTGCAAATTAGGTGAGTGAAATGACTGTTTAACATTGAGAAGAAATCATCAAAATCTAGACAGGTTCTGTACTTGGATGGCTTCTCAAGCCTCTGAAGGTTTGACCTCTACCTGGGAGCCAAGCCTAGAAGTCCCAGATGCTGCCTGATGGGGGTGGGTTAGGCCAAAAGCATGATCCTGTCTCCAGGCAGCAGCCCCAGCCTCTAGAAAGGTCTGGGGTCCTCATCGACAGATTCCAAGGGGATGTCCACTTAACACCAGTTAAAGCAAACTGTTTAAGGCACATGTCTGCCGGGACTTCCCTGGTGATCCAGTGGGTAGGACTCTGCGTTCCCAATGCAGGGGGCCTGGGTTCGATCCCTGGTCGGGGAACTAGATCCCACATGTGTGCTGCACTAAGAGTCTGCATGCCGCAACTAAGAAGTCCGCGTGCCACAACTCAGTCCACATGCTTCAACAAAGAAGTCCACATGCCTACAACTAAAGATCCTGCGTGCTGCAACTGAGACCCGGCGCGGCCAAAATAAATAGATAGATAGATAAATAAATAAACATTAAGGCACAAGTGTGCCTCTAAGTCCATGGGCTTCTTCACTAACTGACCATCCATGTCCCAGCTGGGGAGGACGAGACAGCTTGACTATATGACAGTACCCTGTGTGGGGAGATGGATGAGAGAGACCCAGTGTCAGGGAGAGGAGGGAAGCACAGTGAGGGCCGGGTTTCAGTTTCAGCTTGCCTGCCCCCTCCCTGGTCCCGCACTGCAGCCCTGTGTGGGATACGGGCAGAGATTTCCCAGAGGCCGTGACTGGGGCCCACAGCAGCGCGGGAGCCGCCCATGGCTGATTGGTGGACTGGCGGTGCAGGGCTCTTTCATGCTTCTGGCTCTGGCCCCAATAAAGAGCATCATGGGAACAAACAGGCAAAAAGAGCTGAGTCCAGAGAGAGCCCCGGGGTGGGTCCCTGAGGAGTCGGCCTCCAGGATTCAGTCTCAGTGCAGCTGGTTGGGCACAGGAAAGAACACAGGTCTGGTGTCCAACAGACCCGGGTTCGAGGCCCAGCCCCCCCATCCACTGGCTGCGTGACTTGTGCACGTGGCTAGGCTGGAGTCTGTTTCCCCATCTGCAGCGTGGAGATGCCACACACATCCTCTGTGTGACATACACCCCTTCTGTGGGTCTGTGCTCTCTCCTCCACAAGGGGGCGCTTCTCAGGAACACGAGGGCCAGTGGCGAGTGCTTTGGAGACAGAACTGCTGCTCAGGCCCCTGACACTCCAGAGCTTTGCCATCCCAGCCCCCGAACCCAGCTGCCAGCCAAGGTGTGGGCTCCCGGCCCTGTGAGAAGGGGTCCAGGCTCTGAGACACCAGGCGTGGGTATGGGAGTGGGGGGAGGCAGATTCCCACTCAGTCAAGAGGCTTTCACTGCCATGGTCACTTCCCTGCTCGGGGCCTCAGTTCCCTCATCTGCACGAAGGGATGACACCACCTGCCAGGTGCCTGGGACGCTCAGAAGAGCACACGCTCTGTTTCCCAAACTCCAGCCATTCCAGGGCCTGCGAGAGGTTTGTTCCACTGAGCCCCACCTCTTTTGTTAAGTCTTTAAATGGATTCACTTTTTTCCTTAAAAAAGAAACTATGTCAGGGACTTCCCTGGTGGCGCAATGGTTAAGAATCCACCTGCCAATGCAGTGGACACAGGTTCGAGCCCTGGTCTGGGAGGATCCCACATGCCCTGGAGCAACTAAGCCCCTGCACCACAACTACTGAACCTGTGCTCTAGAGTCCACGAGCCACAACTTCTGAGCCCGCACACCTAGAGCCCATGCTCTGCAACAAGAGAAGCCACCGCAATGGGAAAGAAGCCCGCGCACTGCAACGAAGAGTAGCCCCCGCTCGCCACAACTAGAGAAAGCCCGTGTGCAGCAATGAAGACCCAACATAGCCAAAAAAAAAAAAAAAGAAAGAAACTATGTCATCACAAGCAGAGAACAAGTATCACTTGCCAGAAATAGAAAGTAACCATAAAGATAAGCCCAGTGGAAATACTGTGACTACATTTTAACTGCCTGCTGTGGTTGGCCAGAGGCCTGAGCAGGGCCTGCTCTCCTCTGGATATAAAGTGTGCTCAGCCCGAGTCACAGAGGTGGACAGGTGTCCTCACACTGAACCAAGCTTTCTCTTCTACCCAGACAGAAGGCTGGAAAGAGACTTGGAAAGGTAGGAGGTTTCTCTCCATGGAAGTCCACGTTAGTTAATGCCACATCCATGTAGCACTAAATGACCTAAGGACCCCCTGGCTCCAGCAGGACGTGCCCACACTCAGGGGAGTTGGGCAGGTCACCCCACAGGTGTGCCCTTCTGTGTAAACTAGGACCTGGCCACTCTGGGTTCTTGGTCAGTTTCTTAGGGTCCGGTTAACAGAAAGTCAAGTCCCACAGTCCATTCCTGCTGGGAAGGCCAGGGGCAGAGGACCCCATGGCAGCGCCCCTGAGGTCCTGTCCCGCAGAGCCTCTGTCCTGTCTGGACACACCTCTCTACCCACAAGGGGATCCTGTGCTCTTGGTGCACTCAGCACATTGCATGGAGGCCCCTGTGGGCCTGCCTTCAGGAGCTGCAGGCATATGGGCTCAGGCCCGGAAACAGGTGGTGACGGAGAGGTAGATGGGGGTGGGTATCAAGGGAGGGAAGGCCAGACTTCTCCCGTGAGCCTGTGAGCAGCCCCGTGAGGTCACAGCCACCTGTCTGGGCCCTCGGCTTTAGGGCGAAGATGGAGAAGGAAAAGGAGTAGTTCTGGTGATGGAAGAGGTGAGGGGGCAGGGCCCAGGGCCTGGCTGGCCAGCTGAGAGGCCAGAGGTGTAGGGCCAGACCGCCCTTGTCCTGATCTAGGCCGGCTGTGTGATCTTGGTCAGCACAGGCCCGGCCTCTCACACTCAGGGCTCTGGAGGGTGAGCAAAAGATGCCACCTGGTGGTCTGCCCGGGCCCCTGGGCAGGTGCTGGGGAGGAGCAGGTGAGCGGCTGCAGGAGGGAACAGTGCGGCGCTGAGGGGAGGCGTCCTAGGCCAGGCGGCGCGCAGATCTCTCCGCAGAGCTCCCGCCGCAGCCTTGTTATCCCGCGCCCCCAGGTGGACAGTAGGAGAATGACTGAAAACCCTGAAGAGTCAGGAAACTGGCATTGCCCTCACTTCCCACGCAGAGCAGCGCCAGGCAACCCTATCTGAATCTGGCCTCCACCTCTTACTTGCTCCGGGGCCTCAGGTAGGCCACTGGAATTCTCAGTTTTGTCATTTGTAAAGAGGGGTTCAATCCCAGGAGGCCCTCAGCTAATTGGCAGTCCCTTCCTGCCCCTCACACCGTTTGTTTTCACTGGTGTGGCCAAGTGGTGACAGGATGACAGAGCCCCGCGGTGACCTTGCAGGTCTCAGAAAGTCTACAGAAGGCTGGAACACTAACATCCCTGCCACCTCCCCCCCCCCGAACAACCCTGGGTAAGTTGCTTTCCCTCCCTGCGCCTCAATCTCCTCCTCTGTAAAATGGGGTAAATGACATGGTACGTAAAACACTCAACACTGAGAAGACCTCGTCATCTTCCAGGTGGGATTATTCTGAGGATTTAATTGCAATAAGTTAATTTAAATCAAATGCGACAATGCATGCAAAATATATATATTTTAAAAATATATATATTCCTAGGGCAGAGTCACCATAATAAATGCTCGTCCTGCTGGGGCTCTGAGACACCTCCAGGCTCAGCTGTTCCAGGTGGAGGTGGGCAGGCAGCACCTGGCGGTGGCACCCAGAGCAGAAAGCAAAGTGGGCCAGCTCCTCCCATGCTGCCTACCTCACGTCCCAGCCCGGACCCCCAAGGGGCCTCCTCATGGGTCTCTGTGCCTCAGTCAGCACATAGAGGCTGGGGCCCTGTCCAGATCACACAGCAAAGCCGGGGCAGAGACCTGGGATGACCAGGGTAGACTTGATATAAAGCCTGAGGTTCTTTGTCTGAGCCCACATGCCCACCGGAACCTGCTCTCTCTGCCCCCTTTAGATCCTGCCTCTGCCTGGAGGGCAGCGGCCTTCTCCTCCCTCTTTATCAAACCCGGTGGAAAGGAGGGAAACGTCTTTTTCTCTTACCCTCCTACTTGTGACCCGGGGCCTGCTCGATACCTCTCCACTCACCAAGGCTAGTCTCCTGTGTTAAGCTGTGTTCACAGGTGACACATGGGTGGCTGCTGAGCTGGGCCAGCTTCTGCTGCAGGAGAGCAGGGCCGTGGGCGCCGCGGAAGCTGTGGACTGTGCCAGCAAGGGGTGGGTAGGGCCTGGCAGGGGACCAGGGGTGCGGGTGTCCCAGGAGCTGCAAGGTCACAGGCATTCAGAGCAGGCAGCATTGGGCTCAAAGAAAGAGACCCTAGCTCTGCCACCTGCCCCTTGTGTGACCCTGGGCAGGTGACCTGACCTCTGTGAGCCTCGTTTGCTGAATTGTAGAGAATCCTATCTTTCACCAAATATATTGATTATGGGAGAAACACCAAATAAGCATCTCAGTAGATGCTAAGGTGGTATTTGATAAAGTCCAACATCCATTCTTAATTTTAGAAAATGACTTTATTGATATAGGAACAGATTTTATGCCTTAACATGATAAAAATATGTAAATATATGACACTAAAAACCATTATTATGTTCACTGGTGAAGCAGTAGATGCATTTCCATTAACTTCTGGAATAAGGCAAGGACTCCCTGTCACCACTACCATTTAATGCTGTTCTGGGGGAGCTAACCCAGGCAATTAGGACACACAAATAAAACAGATTAAGTGTTGGAAATGCAGATGCAAAATTTCACTGTGTTTAGATTATTACCTGGAAAAGCTAAGAGAATCAATTAGAAAAACTATTAGAAACTTTAAGGAGATTAGAAAAAATTAATACTTAAAAATCAAGTGAAACTACTCTGTGTGAGATTATAATGGTGGACACATGTCATTACACATTTGTCCAAACCCATGCAATGTACACCTAGAATGAACCCTAATGGACTTCGGGTGACAATGATGTGTCAGTGTACTTCATCAATTGTAATAAATGCACCACTCTGGCGGGGAACATTGATATGGGAGAGGCTGTGCACGTGTGGCACAGGGGGTATATGGGAAATCTCTGTACCTTTCCACTCAGTTTTGCTGTGAACCTAAAACTGCTCCAAAAAATAGTCTATTAAAAAAATCAATTGTCAAAAAGAACTTAAAAAAATGGAAAAAAAATCAATTGTCTACTTATAAATATATAGTAATTGATTAGAATGTCTCTGAAGAAAAGACCTCATTCATCATGGCATTTAAGAAAAAATCCTTTAGCAAGGATCGTGTAAGTTCTATGTGAAGAAAGGGGTATAAAGACTTAAATTAAAAGACAGGCTTTAGGGACTTCCCTGGTGGCGCAGTGGTTAAGAATTCGCCTGCCAATGAAGGGGACATGGGTTCGAGCCCTGGTCTGGCAAAACCCCACATGCTGCAGAGCAACTAAGCCCATGTGCCACAACTACTGAGCCCATGTGCCTAGAGCCCGTGAGCCACAACTACTGAAGCCCGCACGCCTAGAGCCTGTGCTCTGCCACAAGAGAAGCCACTGCAATGAGAAGCCCACGCACCACAATGAAAAGTAGCCCTCGCTCGCCGCAACTAGAGAAAGCCCGCGTGCAGCAATGAAGACCCACCGCAGCCTAAATAAATAAGTTTATTAAAAAAAAAAAAGACAGGCTTTATTCTTGTATGAGAAACCCAACATCATTAAAATGTCTATTTTTTCTAAATTACTTATTCATTTAATAAAATTCGAACAGGATATTTAATTAAATTAAATCATATTTAATCAAATGATTCATCTAGAAGAGTAAATGTGTGAGAATAGCTGTAGGAAAATTCTGAAAAGGAAGAGTAATGACGAAGGACTGACTCCATTAGCTATTAAAAGAGATAATGCTTGTTATTATAATTATCTAAGGTAATTGAACATATATTATATTCCAGGCCCTGTTCCAAGGGCTTTATAAAGACCACACCATTTGATCTTCCTTACAACACTTGCAGGAGTAGGGATTAGGGTTTTAGGGCCATGGCTCACGGGCCCAGCTGCTCCGCGGCATGTGGGATCTTCCGGACCAGGGCACGAACCCGAGTCCCCTGCATCGGCAGGCAGACTCCCAACCACTGCGCCACCAAGGAAGCCCAACAATGGGCTTTTTAAAGTAGAACTCAAGAGAATGAAAAGACAAGTCACAGACTGTGAGAAAATACTTGAAAAACACATGTCTGATAAAGAACTTGTATCCAAAACACACAAAGAACTCTTCTAACTCAGCAATAAGAAAACCCAGTTTAAAACAGGCAAAAGATGCAAACAGACACCTCACCAAAGAAGATACACAGATGGCTCATAAGCACAGGAAAAGATGGCCAATATCATATACATTAAGCAATTGTAAATTAAAACAACAGTGAGATACCACTACAGACCTGCTAAAATCCAAACGGCTAAAACCCAAAACACTGAAAAACAAACAAACAAACAAACAAAACGCCACATACCGACGTGGAGGTGGAACATTCGCTGCTGGGGGAAATGCAAAACAGCCACTTTGGAAGACAGTTTGATGGTTTCTCACAAAGCTAAACACGGCCTTACCATATGATCCAGCAATCACACTCCTAGGTATTTACCCAACTGACTTGAAAACTTACGTCCACACAAAAACCTGCACGGGGGTGTTTATAGCAGTTTTATTCATAATTGCTCAAACCTGAAAGCGACGGTGATGTCCTTTCCCAGGTGAATGGATAGTGGAGTATACACCCATACAACGGAATATTATTCAGTGCTAAAAAGAAATGAGCTATCAAGCCATAAAAAGACACGGAGTAGCTTTAAATGCTATTGATTAGTTAAAGAGGCCAGTCTGGAAAGGCTATATACTATATGATTCCAACTATATGACATTCTGGAAAAGGCAAAACTATAGAGACAGTAAAGAGATCAACACCTGGGGTTCTGGGGGAGTGGGGAGAAGGATGGATAGGTGGAGCACAGTGGCTTTTCAGAGCAGTGAAATTATTCTGTGTGATACTGTAATGGTGGATCTGTGACATTATACATTTGTCAAAGCTCATAGCACTGAGCAACACCAAGCATGGACTCTAATGTAAATGGTGGACTTTTGTAAATAATAGTGTATCAACATTAGGTCATCAATTTTAACAGATCTAATGCTCTGATGGTGACATAACCATCAGAGATCTAAGTGTTGGGAAAAAATCCCTTCCAGGTAAAAGGGTTCAGAACATCCCACCTCAGAATATGCTGCTTTGGAATACTAATTACTTTGAGCTGAAGGTACTTGAGAAACAGAAGATGCAGGAGGGACTCTCTGCCCTCCCCTTTCTACCTAAAAGCAGGTCATACATTTCCCAAGAGAAAGGTGCCCTCCCTGCACCAGGAAGAGAACATTCTTATCACCAGAGACTGGGGGGTGATGCTGAAGGGGATCTGTACAAACTGCTAAAATTACCCCAATTGGGACTCCCCTGGTGGTCCAGCGGTTAAGACTCCTCGCTCCCAATGCAGGGGGCCCGGGGTTCAATCCCTGGTCAGGGAACTAGATCCCACAGGTGGTAACAAAGACCTGGTGCAGCTAAATAGATAATAAATTAATTAAATACCCCTGATTTTCTATTAGTTTTCCCCACGTATTTCCTTGTAACAGTCCTACAACTTACTGCCCGGGCCCCAGCCCCTTCATCCTGTCACATCCCCACAAAGTGTCTTCTTTATGTAAAAAGGTATATAAGCTTTGGGGCCCAATGGCTTCTTTGGGTCTTCATTTTTCTTCTGGAGACTCCCATGTTGTACACCTGAAGATACTAAATAAGTTTATGTGCTTTTCTCCTGGTAATCTGTCTTATGTCAGTTAATTCTCAGCCACAGAACCTAAGAGGGTAGCAGGAAGTTTTCCTGCCCTACACAGGGAAACAGAAGCGGAAGCAGGCGGTGAGAGGAGGCCCCCACTCCACGGAAAGTCCTATTGCTATCCTTATACGAGAATAATTGGTTCTGTGCAATGGGTAGACATCAATGGAACCCTTTGGAGTCCAGAAACAGACCTAAGTATAAAGGTGGCACTTCAAATTGAGGAGGGGGAATGATGAATAGTCAATAAGGAGGCTGGGGGAGGCTGCTGAGAGCCCTCCGCCCGCCTGCCCCATGACCTAAGGTTCCACCACCACAGCTCCTCACTCTGGGTTAAGTGCAGTCACGCTAGTCATTGTCAACACCACTCTCACAAGAGGCCTAGCTTACCCCGTACTCTGTTCCGGGGTGGGGTGGGGGGGTCCGGCACATGAGTGGGTCATGAGTGAGTGGGGAGTTGAAGGGCCTGGTCTGGAAGGTGGGCACCACCCGGGGATTCTGGGAAGCTGGGGGATACCGCCCCAGCCCTGCAACTAACCTGAGCAGCAAGAGGGATGGGGGGGGCGGCAAGGCCTGGGGAGCACCACCTGGTGATGACACCCGCGAGGTGAGGTGAGCAGAAGGGTGGACCACACTTACAGAAAGGGCGGTGTGTCTACGTGTGTGCGCGCGAGTGTTGTGTGTGTCAGTGTGTGCACAAGTGAGCGGATGTGTGGGGTAGGCCGTGCGTCAAATGTGTGCACCCGGCGCGTGCGTGTGTGCGCAGTGTGAGCGTGTCACCCAGAGGAGGGAGAGTCCGGGGCGAAAGGCCGGGTCGGTGCTGATTCGGATCTGCCCTCCCGCCCGCTCCTTCTCGTCGCGCGGGTATTCATCGAGGAGGCGCACCCTCTGACCCACAGACCTATCGATACAGTCGGTCCTCCCAGACCACGAGGACCCTGGGGAGAGGTGGGGGGAGGCTCTCAGAGGCGCCGGGGGTCGAGGATCAGACGCGGGGGCGCGCCGAGCCAGGGAACGTACCTGCTGGGAGGCTCCGGCCCCCAGGGGGCGCCCTCGGGCCAGGAAAAGGCTCCCTGCGCCCGCGCCAGGTTCTGCTGTCCCTTCAGCCACGTAGCCGGCCCTGGGAGGCGGGTGTCCGAGTCCGCGGGCGCTTATCCACCACGCCCCGCGTCTCCGCTGCTCCAGATATTCCAGTTCATTCGGCGTCTGTCCATCGGAGCCCTGCGGACCCCTCGGTGGGGAGGAGAGGACGCTGTACCCGAGGGCTGTGGGGCTCTGGGGAAACTGGAGGCAGGAGCAGAAATTCTGGCCAGGGGCGGGGTTCACGGCCAGGGAGGCTGCCTGGGGAGGCCTGGGAGGACGAGGAGCTTAATGCTTGGAGGAAGTGTTTCAGGCAGAGGGCACAGCTGGAACAAGCGCCCGGAGGTGGGAGAGCTGGGGATGCTGGGAGCGCCGAAAACCCAGGGTGGGAGAGGCCGGCCGGGGCTCTGGTGAGGGGTCGGGGGTCCGCCTGCCGAGGCCTGCGTCCCCACCCCCGTGGCTGTGGTCGAGGGCGCCCGCAGACTCCCCGGGGGGCGGCGGGTGTCCCCTGGAGCCTCCGGGCCCTCCGTCTGGGTCCCCCGCGCAGCCTCAAGGCGGCAGCACCGAGCCTCCAGCGCTCACGATAATCCTCTGTGTCTCCAGCTCCTTCCCTCGCCTTCGTTTCTCCGGTTTATTCCCCCGCTGCACTCAGCATTTCTAGCCCTGTCCCTCCAGTTCTCCTGCGCCCCAGGGGCTCCAGAGGTTGTTGGATGAAGCGCTTGAATGGAGGCCGAGTTGGCGTCCGCGGGGCGGGCCGTGTGGAGGGCTCAACGCTAGGCGTCCCCACCTGGCGGGTTCAATGAGGTCGCGCAGGTCTGGGCTGAGGACAGAGCCTAGCAAAAGAACATGCTTAATCCACGTGAGCGCTTCTTAACAGCAGTCTCCCCCAAACCTCTCATAAGTGCCAGTCAACGCCCCCTCCAACTTCCACACTCTGGAACTTTCTTCCATCCCTTTCCACTAACCTCCCTTCAAAACAAATTACTTCCTTTCACTAAAAATGGAGAAACACACCCAGCCCCTCCCTTTCTTTCTTCAACCCATTAAGAACTCTTAATTGTCTCCCCTCAGGGTAATTTCTGCTTCGTGAGGAAGTTCCGGCTACATACCACCTTAAACCCAAAGGAAGCAATAATGGTGCAATTGAGGCAGAGCGCCAGGGCCCTCTGATCCAGCCAGCTGAGGGTGAGGTCCTGCGGGTCTCCAAGTCCAGCCCGCCTGTCTCCATCCACCTGGGCAGGCACAGGTGCTGAGCCCAGTGGGAGAGGGGGAGGGGCGTTCCTGAGCCAACATTTTCCAGGGGACTTCCTGCAGCACCTGAGCAGGTGAGACCTGAACGGGTGAGGCCACGGGCAGATTTGGCTGGAAGGTACAAGCTACTGCAGGACCTACACCATCTCAGGCCACCTGTCCTCTTGGCCATCGATGACGAGGGCTACCTGTGCCCTCTGTGAAATGCTGCTGTGTTAGTGCAGAATTCCAAAGAGGGATACTACTGAGGGCAGAGGGGGAGAGCCTGGGCCAGAGCATTTAGGCCTGCCTTTGACACTGACTTTGACCTTGAACTTGTTACTTATCTCCCTGAGCCTCAGTTTCCTCATCTGTACAATAAGAATAATTGTACCCATTCTGTCTCTGCAACCTTTTTAATGCCTCTGAGCTTCAATTTTCTCACCTATAAAATGGGGTTAATTACAGCCTTTCCTGTCTATCTTACAGTTTTACCATGAATCCCATTCATCTGTTCATCAGATTATGCTGCTAACGAAAGGAGAGTGCTTGCTATATGCCTGACACCGTGCAATACACCTTAAATCATCCATTCCTTCCGACCACTCCGGGAGGTAGGTGTCTGTATTACCGCCACTCCACAGATGAGGAAACTGAGGCCACCTACTCAGCATCACACAGCTGCATGTGATTCAGGCCCAGGCAGTCTGGCCCTAGGCAGGGACCGGTGCATGGTGGTCCACGATATAGTTGAATGAGTGACACTGCAAAAGTGCCCTGTGAAGAGAGGGTCTGGCCCAAGTCCGAGTGGGGTCTGGGGGTGTCCACACCCCACCCCCTGCTCATTGACACAGATGAGCTTTGCAGGTTTGTGCACTATAACATGCAAAGGATGGGACCTGCCACGTAGTCTGTTTTCATTCCTATCTGAGATCGGGGACTCTGGTGGGTCCCCTGGGTAGTCACAGGGCAGGGTCTTTGGGAGACAGCTTGGGACTCCCTGGTGTCGTTGAAAGAGCATGAGTTTTATTCCCAGAGAGACAGGAGTTCAAATCTTGATGACCTCTCTGAGCCTCAATAACCTCATCTCTAAAATGGGAATGTTTATGACAACTTAGTAAGGTGGGTGTGTGACTTAAACAAGAAAACGTGGGTGAGAAAACCTGCATAGTGAACTGGACCTGTGGCAGCCTCACCTGCCCACTTCCTGCATGCCCACTGGCTCCCTGGAGGAACCTCAGAGCGACCAGCCCCTGAGCCCTCTGCGTCCCCTATTTGACATCACTGACCGTTTCCTCTGGGAAACAATATTATGGCAGTTGAAGCAGAAAAAATTAACTTTGCCTGGGAAAAACTACCTTCTGGTACCTTTTGGTCATCTCGGCTCCCCAGGTGCCCTGCTTATTGCTCCGGTCACTTGCTCTGCTTAAATAAACTGTTCACAGAAGCAGACTATTTGCAGGCGAAGAACTTGCTGAAACTGACACAGGACCTGTGGCAGGACAGAGGCATCAGAATGCATTCGTTCAAATAATAATGCAGATAAGCAGCATGCCAGGCTCTGTCCTCGGCTCAAAGACAGCCAAGATTTTTTTGAAAATGTTCATCCTGACAACCTCATTCCTAAAGAAATGAAATACATAATAGTTTGAAGAGGATACTGGGCATTTTCAACATTCTGCCTGGTAGTCACTTTAACCAGACCTACATGGTCACTGGACACTTTTTCTATCTTTCACATCACCACAGCCACCGGTTTTGCTAAGCATTGTGGTATAAAGACTAAAATTTAGGCCCAGTATTATGTACAGCCTTGACTTCTGGTGAAATTGGGAGAACCTCAAATGGCCTGACAGCAAGTCCCCTGCACAGGAACTCTGCTCCTGTGGATAAGGTCCCCTAGCTAAACAACCCACCTTGTCCCATGGACCTGGTACAATTCCTGCTTATCCCTGTGAAGCGGGTTTCAGCTCCCTGGCAGCCCGAGGAATTATACAAACAAACCCCATCACATCCGCCCATGGGAACCAGAGGCACCTCACCCTCTTGATACTACAGAGCCTGGCTTCCCCGCCCCTGGTTGTTCACACTGTTCCTGAGGGCAAGTTAGGTGTGGGTCTGCATGGTGTGCGGTGTCCTCTTTCCCTGGGCTGTGAGTATATATGATGCATAAACAGATTGCTGTCTCATCTGTCCAGTGTTGGGTGTTGTGTTTTCAGCCATTCCCACCACCTTCAGGTGGGGGATCCCTCTCTCACCAAAGAGGTGAATAGGAGGGGATTAAAACAAGTGTCTGCTTTTATCCAACTTCAGCTACATAACTGGGGTCCTGTTTTCTTCAGCATCCAATAGCACTCTCCTCACTGTTCTTTAAGCTTTCACAGTTTCCTCTAGGCCCTTCCTGCCATCTGGTTCCCAAACTAATGCCACACGTTTCAAGTTTTAATTTAATTTAATTTAATTAATTAATTATTTATTTTTGCATTGGGTCTTCATTGCTGCACACGGGCTTTCTCTAGTTGTGGCGAGCAGGGGCTACTCTTCATTGAGGTGCGCGGGCTTCTCATTGCAGTGGCTTCTCTTGTTGTGGAGCATGGGCTCTAGGTGCACAGGCTTCAGTAGTTGTGGCACTCAGGCTCAGTAGTTGTGGCTCTCGGGCTCTAGAGCGCAGGCTCAGTAGTTGTGGCGCATGGGCTTAGTTGCTCCAGGGCATGTGGGATCTTCCTGGACCAGGGATCGAACCTATGTCCCCTGTGTTGGCAGGCGGATTCTTAACTACTACGCCACCAGGGAAGTCCCTAAAGTTTTTATTTCAATAGCATCCTACTTGTACATATCACATTGCCTTCTGGTCACCTATCGCTGCGTAAACCGCCCCCCCCCCAAATTTAGTAGCTTAAAACAACGGTCATTTCTTCGCTCACAGCTTGCGATTTCATAGGCTCGGCAGGATCATCTCTCAGCTCCACATGGCATCAGCTGGGATAGCTGACTACCTGGAAGATCCACTTCCCAGATGGCTCACTCACAAGGCTGGGATCTCAGTGGAGACTGTGGGTGAGCTGGGAGCCTAGTTGCCTTCCATGTGGGCCTATCCATGCAGCTGCTTGGGCTTCCTCACAGCATGGCATTTGGGTTCCAAGAGGGAGGAAGTGAAAGCTGCCTGTTTCCTTAAAGGTCAGGCCCAGAGTGGCCATCACTTCCACTGGGTCCTAGTCCCAACCCAGACTCAAGGGGTTACATGTAAGCTCCACATCTTGATGGAGGAGGGGCATATGTGTACAGAGAGGGTAGGGATTGTTTAGAGTCATCTTTGGAGACTAGCTACCACAACTAGCATTTATCAAGCTTTTCCTATGTGCCCATTATGGTGCTGGGTACTCCCACATGCAATCTCACAACAGTCAAGTAAGGCAGGAACAATGATTATCCCCATTTTACAGATTTGGAAACTGAGTCACAAACAGGTAGGTAATTTGCCCAAAGCCATTTGGCTTGTAGGAAGAGGGCCCAGAATCAAACCTGAGCAGTCTGCCTCCAGAGCCCACCCTCTGAACTGGCAGCAAAGCCCACTAGTCATTACAGTTTTTCTTGAGATGCAATTTTGACATTAACAACAAAGTGGAACTGTGCCCAAGATGCTAGCGAGTTCCAAATAAAACAAAATGTGACATTCATTATGTTTCAGCACAACTCATTCTGGAAATTTGTGCCATAGAATGACTTGCATTTTCCCCTAGGAGCCCTCTGCGGCAGACATGGCCAGTTCCTCCCCAATACCCATTTCTCTATCTTATGTAGCAGTAGACATTTTAGCTGGGCACCTGGCTTCCCAAATAACAACTGCTTTTTTTTTTTTTCCCCAGCTCCCCTTCAGAACAGAAGTGATGGGAGTGATCTCTAGGTCAGGTCTGCTGGCTGACTATGGGTGCAATGGCCGGAGCTGGAGCAACTGCTTTGGACCATGAGATGAAAGCTGAGTGTGGAGGGACAGACAGGGCAGCAGAAGCCTGAGGTGTTTGAATGACTTTGGGGAGCAGCTAAATCCTTGAGCCCTGACCGCCCCCCCCCTCCTCTGGCCTCTTACCTAAGAGAGAACTAAAATTCTACCTTCTTTAAGTCATTGTTAATTTCAGTGTTTGTTTCCGCATCTCAGATTGTAATTTATAGACAATCCAAATGGAAGGGAAAGTGCTTATCCAGGGATGTAACAGCTGGGCCAGTAGGTCTACAGTTCCTCCCAGTCCTGAAATTCTGTGGCTTTGTGATGGGAAAGGGTTGGGCTGGGCTGAGGGCTTCCAGCAGTTTCTTGGCTCTGCATTGGACGCTGATCTCTTTTTCTTCTTCGTGTGAATATTCTCCCTCAATCTCAGTTCTGAACTTCTGTAATGGAACTGGGGGTGGGACTGCATTTAAAACCCAAATGGAAAGTAAGAAGCTGATTGCAGATGAATTTTCCTTTCAGTCTCTCTGGGAAGTTGGGACAGTTTATGATCATTTTGCAATGGCCAGAAATCCATTTTGTGAAATGCTGCTTTTTGTTTGTTTTCTTCTCTACCAAAACATCGCAGAGTCATCGGGGCTTTTGTGAACTCTGATTTAAAAAAAAAAAAAAAGCTTTTTTATCCAGCGTGGTTAGGATGTGGAGTTTCCTGGTGAAGAAATATTCAGGTTTATTTGGCTTGTCTGAGGTTTTGGGGCATGTAGAGAATTTCCTGGGACAGAGAACAGAATGGGGAGGCTCAGGGCTTACGGGAGATGACATCAGAAGTGAGAGGGGAGGTGGGGTTACCAGGGGATGGAGCCTGGAGCCCTAGCCATGGCGAGGCTCAGGCAGTGGCAGAAATGGAGGAGAGGGTGACAGGGCAGCATCGGCTGAGGACAGAGGTCTGAGGGCGGGAAGCCAGGTAGCTGTTTCCAGGGGCACAGTCCCCATGCTGGCCTCTTTCTGATGGGGTGCTCCTATCCAGGTGGGCTCACCTGGCATGGCTTGTCAGGAGTCAGACTGGCCAAACATGGAGGAAGTGGAAATTGGTTAAAGACCAATGTAAAAATGGCATTGACTACAAATGAATTATCCTGACTTAGAAGGTGCTTCCAGATCTTGCAAAGTGGGGTCAATATACACCCTTCCTCGAAGGGTGAGTGTGAGGATTAAGTGAGTTAACCTGTATAAAGTGCTCGTGAGGGTGCTTGGCTGAGAATAGGGGCTGGAAAATGAATCATCACCATCATCATCGTCATCGTCATCACCCCTCCTCCATTTAAACAGAAAATTATTCACTGGAGTCAGCGGTGTTCTGTCAAACCAAGAAAGGTTTTGTTATAAGAGAGTTCCATGCTGCTATTAAAACGGTGGATTGCTAAAGGCAAATAAGGAGGTGCTTCGATTTCCCCGAAATTTGAGGAAATTTAGGTTCAGGACTTCTATCTTTTTTTTTTTTTTTTTTTGCGCTACGCGGGCCTCTCACTGCTGTGGCCTCTCCCGTTGCGGAGCACAGGCTCCGGACGCGCAGGCTCAGCGGCCATGGCTCACGGGCCCAGCCGCTCTGCGGCATGTGGGATCTTCCCGGACCGGGGCACGAACCCGTGTCCCCTGCATCGGCAGGCAGACTCTCAACCGCTGCGCCACCAGGGAAGCCCGGGATTTCTATCTTTTAAGCACAAACTTGACACACATCTTTTGCATGGCTTTCAAGTTCAGCCACTGACTTCGCCATAGTGCTTCCTGACCTTGCCTCACATTTCCCATCTCCTTTTTATTATGATTTACAAAAATTAATTGTGGGGACTACCCTGGCTGTCCAGTGGTTAAGAATCTATGCTTCCATTGCAGGGGGCGCGGGTTCCATCCCTGGTCGGGGAACTAAGATCTTGCATGCCGTGTGGCGTGGCCCAAAAAAAAGACAAAGCAAAAACAAAAAATTGGTTGTGGTAAAATATACATAACATAAAATGTATCCTTTCAACCATTTAAAAAAAAATTATTTATTTATTTATTTTTGGCTGCATTGGGTCTTTGTTGCTGCACGCGGGCTTTCTCTAGTTGCAGTGAGCGGGGGCTACTCTTCTTGCGGTGCGTGGGCTTCTCATTGCGGTGGCTTCTCTTGTTGCGGAGCATGGGCTCTAGGTGCGCAGGCTTCAGTAGTTGCGGCGCATGGGCTCAGTAGTTGTGGCTCGCGGGCTCTAGAGCGCAGGCTCAGTAGTTGTGGCGCACTGGCTTAGTTGCTCCGCGGCATGTGGGATCTTCCCGGACCCGAGCTTGAACCCGTGTCCCCTGCATTGGCAGGCAGATTCTCAACCGCTGCGCCACCAGGGAAGCCCTCTTTTTTCTTTTTAATTAATTTATTTCGTTTTTTATAGAACTTTAGTTGCGGCATGCGGGTTGTTTAGTTGCAGCATGTGGGATGTTTAGTTGCAGCATGTGGGATCTAGTTCCCTGACCAGGGATCGAAGCCGGGCCCCCTGCATTGGGAGCGCGGAGCCTTAGCCACTGGACCACCAGGGAAGTCCTCATTATTTTCACTTTGAATATTATCTTGCAGGATCTTGGTGGTAAAATGATCTCTCTCTCAGCCTTCACTATTCAATCCTTGTCATTTCCTCCCAGACTCCAGTAAAATGAACTCTTCCTGAAAATTTCAGCTGGGAGTGGGGTGGGGGTCACATCTCGTGACTTTAGACCAAGCTGGGGTCAAAGCTGCTGCTCCCCCTGCCCTTCCTCTGCCACGGGCCCTTCTCAGCAGCATTGGAGAGCACAGCTGGGCACACTTCAGCCACAACCCAACAAGGGATCCTCCAGGGCAGAGTGAGCCTTTATTAAGCTATTGTCTCTAAGGTACTTCACCACCCAGAAACAGCTGGTCCAAGAATATGGGGCGTGACCTACTGAAGACTCAAGGTATGTCCCTAGTTGGGAGGCAACACCTGAAAAATGGGGTCCTCACTTAGAGGATAAAGCGTATGTGCTGAATCAGAGGCCGGCATATCCTGCAACAGAACACACAATGAGGAATCATGACTACATCCCAGTAATCACTCATGGAATTTTTGTTTCCTGTTCCTGAAACTTGCAAGGGGAAATGCTTCCAACAGTGGACAGAACAATGGTTCCACTGAATTGGAAGCTGGGACTGCCAGGGGACCATGTTAGGCCCCTTATCCATGGGACCAAAATAAATAACTAAAGTAAATATATATATAATATATAAAATCTAAATTATATATTTAAAATAATGTTATTATTATCACCATAACATTTGCCCAGTGATTTTTTTTTTAGTATATCCACAGAATTAGGCAACCTTCATCACTAATTTTAGAACATTTTCATCATTCCAAAAAGAACTGCCATTCCTATTAGCAGTCACTCCCATTCCCTCCTCCCTCAGCCCCTGGCAGCCACTCATCTATTTTCTATCTCTATGGATTTGCCTGTTCCGGACACTCCATATAAATGGAATCATACGATATGTGGCTTTTTCTGTCTGGCTTTTTTCACTCAGCATGTTTTCAAGTTTCATCCATGTTGTAGCACGCGTCAGTACCCCATTCCCTTTTATTGCCGAGTAATATTCCATTGTGTGGACATATCCATTCACCAGCTGATGGATACGTGGGTTGTTAATGCCTTTGGCTATAATGATAGCACTGCTATGAACATTCACGTACATATTTTTACGTGGATATGTGTTTTCAGTTCTCTTGGGGGTATAACTGGGAAGGGAATTTCTGGGTCATGCGGTAACTCTATGCTTAGCTGTTTGAGGAATTGACAGACTGTTTTCCAAAGCCGCTGCACCGTTTCTACGTTCCCCCAGCAATGTATGACATCTCTCTGACACTTGTCATTGTCTGTCTTTCTGATTATAGCCATCTTAGTGGGTGTGAAGTGGTATCTCACTGTGGCTTTGGTTCCATTACCCTAGTGATTAATGATGTTAAACATCTTTTTTTTTTTTTGGCGGTACGCGGACCTCTCACTGTTGGGGTCTCTCCCGCTGTGGAGCACAGGCTCTGGACGCGCAGGCTCAGCGGCCATGGCTCACGGGCCCAGCCGCTCCACGGCATGTGGGATCTTCCCGGACCGGGGCACGAACCCGCGTCCCCTGCATCGGCAGGCGGACTCTCAACCACTGCGCCACCAGGAAAGCCCTGTTGAACATCTTTTAATGTGCTTTTTGGTCATTGTATATCTCTCCTGGAGAAATGCCTTTCAAATCCACTGTCCATTTTTAAATTTTTTTGTTGTAAGAATTCTTTATATATTCCAGGTATAAGTCCCTTATCAGATATATGGTTGATAAATAATTGATTCCATTTTGTGGGTTCTCTTTTCACTTTCTTGATGGAGTCCTTTGAAACATTAAAAAAACACTTAAGTTTTTTGTTTGTTTATTTTTTTTGGCTGCGCTGTGCGGCTTGCGGGATTTTAGTTCCCCGACCAGAGGTTGAACCCTGGCCCTTGGCAGTGAAAGTGCAGAGCCCGAACCACTGGACTGCCAGGGAATTCCCCCCAAATTTCAATTTTAATGAAGTCCAATTTAACTATTTTTTTCTTTAGTTATTTGTGCTTTTGGTGTCATGTTTAAGAAACCATTGCCTAATCCAAAATTGTAACGAATAAATCCTATGTTTTCTTCTAAGAGTTTTACGGTTTTAGCTCTTACATTGAGATCTTTGATACATTTTGAATTGGTTTTCATATATGGTGTGAGAAGGGGGGTCCAACTTCATTCTTTTGCATGTAGATATCCAGTTTTCTAGCACCATATGTTGAAAAAACTATTTTTTCCCCATTGAATTGTCTTAGAAAAAAATCAATTGACCATAAGTGTAAGGGTTTGTTTCTGGGCTCTTCAGGCAGCATTGGCACTTGGTCCCAGTTTTAGATTCTTTTCCACACTCTGCATCCCACCCTCTCAGAGACTCTGGCACCAGCTGACTGTCACCCCGTCCTCAGAGGCCTGGGGATCCTTTCCCCAGGGGGATCCCCAGTGGGATCCTTTCTCCAAGCTCCTGAGGCAGCAACACCAGGGGAGCAGCATTTGCCTGGGCTGAAGAAACTGGCTCATCCAAGGTCATTTCTTCTTCCAGAGACAGCCTGTATCCAGAGACTGATCAATGTGACCTGTGAGGATCCAGCTCCTTGCCCCAGCTCAGGACAGCTCTGCAAGGCCATCTCAGCTGCAGACCTACCTCTAAGTTCTTATAAATGAAATGACATAGAACTATCACATGCCCTGGGGGGTTATTCTCAATCGACCTGAGCCAATCCTGGTCATTCCACTGCCTTTGCTAGTAATTGGAGCAGGAATGGACACATGATGCTATTCTGGCCAAGGAGAGTTAGGGGAAGTCAGTTGGAGAAGGGGGCTTCTGAGAAAGTTTTCATAGACACAAGGGAGGAACATTCTCTTTTCTGCCTTTTTGTATTAGTGCCTAAGGGTGTGATGCTGTAGTACTGGCAGCCATATTGAGCCACGAGGGGACCAGCCTGAGACTAAAAGTCAATATACTGCATCCCTGAAGACATGAATATATTGGTGAGCTACTGAATTAATCAACCCTAGAGGTACCCTATCACCAGACTCCTTGTTGCTTGTGGCAGGCACTGTTAACGGTCCTCTAGTGTCCATTCTTCCTGCCATCCTTTTAGTAATAGAACCTACTGAGTTTTAGCTGGACATTTGCCGCCCCCCCACCCCCGCAGTTGCAGACTACACTTCCAAGCGTCCTTGGCAGCTGAGTGTGGCCATGTGACTAAGTCCGGGCCGATGGGATGTAAGCAGAACATCCCATTGCAAATTCTGGATCATCTTCTTACAGATGTTTGCCTTGAGCACTCTCTTCCCCTCTTCTCACTCGCTGAAAAACAGCAGTAGCTGGAGCCCTCTGGAAGCCCCATCCTGGAGATGACAGTGGTCCCATTGGAGCGCTCACCTTGGGGCACTCACCTTGGGGCTGTGATGTGAGAGGGAAACAGTCTTCTACCTTATTTAAGTGAATTGACTTTGGGGTCGTTTTGTTACCAGCAGCTTCCCAAGTACCTTAGCCAATATATCATGTGGGATAATAAAGGCCTTCCTGATTTCAGCCACCTGAGTTGTTTCTAGCAGTCAGGACCTCCTCTCTGCTCTTTCTCTCCTTGGAAGTTGATGGGGGCTGGGGCTGTGTTCTGATTTTCACTGACGGTGGACTATGTGGCTACAAGGAACGTCTTCCTGTTTGGGGGTGTCTCCTACCCCCGCCCCACTGAGTTCAGTCTCACCCACCACCTTGGTTCCCTCCCGCTGCTGCTTCCGGCCCAGGGAGGTGGATGCCCTCCCCACACCCCACCGCAGAGCCTACATCACACTTGAGTCCACAATCAGTTGTCAGGCCCCGAAGCCGTGTCCAGTCCTGACCCCTCCACCTCACAGCAAACTTCCCAGCATGCCTTGCACTGGCTGGTCCACTTTAGGACAAACAGAGATTTAGGAACAAGTAAACCATGAAACCAGACTTCCAGGAATATGGTCCTAAGTTACGCCTCATCCTCGTTCTCAGATAGAGGACATTCCAATTGAACATGTAAACAAGAAGTTGAATATTGATACAGCAGCAAGGGGGAATCATTCCCCTACCCCAGAGCTGCTGGAAAAGCTACTGCCTTGCTCGCCTGTGCCTGGCCAGCCGGGAAGGTTCATTAAATAACTGATAGCAAACCTGCCTTGGGCTCCTGCTGCGCCACTTGCTGCCCCCAAATAAAGGAATGGGTCCTCATCTTCTTCCCCAGCCTCCGGACAAAAACATCTGTAAACACATCTGCCAGAAACAAATCACATGGTTCCCAGGATCTGATTACCGTCCCCAGGGCAGCCTCCCCCCCCCCCCCCCAGCCTGCCCCTCCCTTCCTTCTCCTTTCCGAGAACTTGAGAACAAATGCCCAACAAATGTTCCGGTCCTACTCCAAAGGTGGGGGTGGGGCGTGGGGTGGGCAGCCTGGGGCTGCCAGGCATCAGGCCGACTGTGAACTTGGGATGGGGCAGAAGGAAGCACAGGGTGTCTGGTCCAGGCAGAGGGGCCCAGGGAGGGCTCTGGGCTCCGGTCCGTGGGCGTTGCACAAAGGAGGTGGTGAGGATTCCAAGCTCCCGCCCCAGGCTGGCACTAGAGCCCTCTCTAGCCCCCCAGCCAGCCTCCTTCCTGCCCTGAGCTCTTTCCTTAGGACAGCCAAGGCCTGGGTTCAAATCACAGCACTGGCTGAGCCTGTTTCCCCACATAGAAACGGAGGTGTGTTGTATATAACGTGGTCCATGCCAAGGCGCTGTGCTGGCTCATGTGATCGTCACAAGCAGGCTAGGAGTGGGTACCGTCTGTCTCCTCTTTGCAAAAGAGGCCACAGGTACAGCTCTGGCCAGGGCCAGGAAGCAGGGAAGGGTGACCTTTGGGCCCCCCTGCCCTGCCCTGGGCATTAGGACGGTTCCTCCCAGCCCAGAGGAGGTACCAGAACACAGCACTAGGACAGGCGAGGCTGGGGGCCTCCAGGCTAGGGGGTGAGGGCAGTAAGGGGCACCGTCTGGCCTCACAGCCTGGAGATGAATCAGCCTTTCTCCTGTTACCTCGGCTCCGCCTGTACCCACCCTCGAGGATGCTCCTGTTATTTCTGGCTGGTGGATCCTGCCTGGTGTAGAGCTTGCTGCATTAAGAGGCTGGGTGTGGGGCAGCCTTAGTGAGGGGAGGGCTCAGCGAGGTACAGCCCACAACCATCCTGGCCAATGCATGGAGGGTCCTTACTAGAATGTGAAAGAGAAAAAAGTCAACCCCAAACCTCTGTGTCCCCTCTCTGTCCCTCCCTGCCCACCTTCTCGGAGACAAGGATGCCAGGAACATCTGAGAGTTCTCCCATCCTTGGAGGGCCCTGACCACCATGCCAGGATGGGGTCCTCTGAGAAGGCCTGTAAACCTGCACTCCTGCAGAGCTGGCTGAAGCTGCTCTGGCCCGGTCTGATTCTTTGGGTTAGAAGGTGTCCAGGGTGGCCGAGGGTCCAGGGATCCCTAACTGATGCTCCCAGAGAGAGGGGTACAGAGCTGGTCCCTCTGGGCCCTCAGCTCTGCATGGACTGATGGGAACTTCTTGAGGCCTCTGCAAAGCCACATGGATGTCCCCCTGCCGTGAGCCTGAGCCCAACCTCAGGAAAGACCCTGAGAGAGGCTTGACATGGCTCTGCCCTTCAAATCTTTGGAGGGATGAGCCAAGACTCCAATGGTCATGGAGGATGCCTGAAAGCTGTGGGGCTGGAGGAGGGGGCAGTCAGGGAAGGCTTCCTAGAGGGGACATCAGCCTTACGGGAGGTGCTTGGAAGGCACTGCAGGCAAGCAGCATAGAGAACACCAACACATGGCCATTAGGGTGGGGACGGGAGTCAAGAATGTGGTTTAATGCCAATGGAAGGCAATGCTCAAGGCTGGAGAGGGAGGCTGGGCCAGATTATGGAGGGCCTTGAATGCTGGGCCCAGGAGTTTGGCTTTGTTCCCTAGGCAACAGGGAGCCATGGAAGAGTTTAGGGTGAGGGAGTGACATGTCTGTTTCATCTCTGTACGTGACCACTTAGTAGGCACTCATGATATGATGGCCAAGTGACTAAACAATGCTTCGGGACGTCCCTGGTGGCACAGTGGTTAAGAATCCGCCTGCCAATGCAGGGGACGTGGGTTTGAGCCCTGGTCCAGGAAGATCTGACATGCCATGGAGCAACTAAGCCCGTGAGCCACAACTACTGAGCCTGTGCTCTAGAGCCCTCGAGCCACAACTACTGTGCCCGCATGCTGCAACTACTGAAGCCCGCGCACCTAGAGCCCGTGCTCCGCAACAAGAGAAGCTACTGCAATGAGAAGCCTGTGCACCGCAAAGAAGAGTAGCCCCCGCTCGCCGCAATTAGAGAAAGCCCGAGCGCAGCAACGAAGACCCAATGCAGCCAAAAATAAATACATTTATAAAAAAAAAACAAACAAAAACAATGTTTCACACTAAGAGGTCATCCCACTTGCTCGAGTATATATATATATATATATATATATATATATATATATAGAGAGAGAGAGAGAGAGAGAGAGAGAGAGAGAGAGAGAGAGAGAGAGAGAGATTGTATTGTTAAAGTAAAATCTACTCATTCTAAAAAAATTTTAGAAGATAGGTGAGAGGTGATATTGCGGTTGGAGAAATAACTGACACAGTATTCATGGTTTTCATCAAAAACATTACCTGCTCTTGAATACCCCTAAAGCCATGGATCTCACCTCCCTACCAGGCTGCCCAAGACATTTTTAAAATAATTAATTAATTTTATTATTTTTTTGGCTGTGCTGGGTCTTTGTTGTGGTGTGCGGGCTTCTCATTGTCGTGGCTTCTCTTGTTGCGGAGCATAGGCTCTAGGCGCGCAAGCTTCAGTAGTTGTGTCTCGCGGTCTCTAGAGCGCAGGGCTCAGTAGTTGTGGCGCATGGGCTTAGTTGCTCTGTGGCATGTGTGATCTTCCCGAGCCAGGGCTCAAACCTGTGTCCCCTGGGTTGGCAAGCGGGTTCTTTTTTTTTTTTTTTTTTGCGGTACGCGGGCCTCTCACTGTTGTGGCCTCTCCCGTTGCAGAGCACAGGCTCCGGATGCGCAGGCTCAGCGGCCATGGCTCCCGGACCCAGCCGCTCCGTGGCATGTGGGATCCTCCCGGACCGGGGCACGAACCCGTGTCCCCTGCATCGGCAGGCGGACTCTCAACCACCGCGCCACCAGGGAAGCCCGGCAAGCAGATTCTTAACCACTGCACCACCAGGGCAGTCCTGCCCGAGATCTTCTGCTGGCAGAATCCAGAGGCCTCTAAACACCTCTCGCTCGGCTACCAAAGAGCAGCCCGCTGAGCCCCAGAGTTCCTGACAGCATCCCCCATCCTAGCTTCCTACAGGGAGGGTTTCTCCAGCCCGGCGGAACGTCCAGCTCTCACAGGCAGCTTCCGTCCTCAACACAAACCAGCTGGGGCCTCACCCTGCAAGGAGCAGATTTTCCTCTGCCCATCCCTGGGGCTGCCAGCATGGTACTTCTGTCTCTCCTAGATTCTCAGCCAGACAGCCAGGGTGAGGCAGGAGAGATCCCAGAGGCCTCACACCCCCGCCCCCCCACCCCCGGGGAGGTGTTTAGAGGCCTCTGGATTCCGCCAGCAGCAGCTCCCGGCAAAGCTTCAGGGCCTTGTGCGTCGTGGGGCCCTGCCCGGGCCTCCTCTAAGCTTGGAGGTACGTGCCCCCCAGTCTGGTGGTGGGCTCCTTATTTGGCTCAGTTTAGAACAGATTCAGGCTCATTATGGGGTGGGGGTGGGCATGGGGCCTGACTGAGGCTGTCTGTGAGCCCTGAAAAGTGAGGCGGGAAGCAGGCTTCTCCCATTCCCTACCGCAGTCGCTCTCCCGCACCGCGGCTGTGAGCCTGCCCAGTGGCCAGGTCCCCGGGCCCCCCGACCTAGGCAGGCTGCGTGACCTCAGGCACGTCCCCCCCACCGCCGCCAGCCCCAGCTGCCTCCTCAGCGGCAGGGTGGGGCTCACAGTGCGAATCAATGTGCATCATCCAGCAAAAAGCACTAGATGTTGGTGAGCCACCTTTACTGTATTTATTATTCTCACTTTTATTGTGTTTATTGCGGGCCGGGTAGGGGGTGTTTCCTTTAAAATGCTTTTCCTGAGCCACAAGAACTCCAGGGCCCCTGCCTGTGAGTGGGCAGCTGGCACATGTCACTCCTGCAACATTTCTGGAAAGAAGGATGAGGTGGGCAGGCAGGCCCTCCCCCAAAGAGCTCCCCAGGCTGGCTCTGCCGGCCTCAGCCCCCCTGGAAAAGAAACCCAAACCCCAGAAGCAGCCCCGACTTGGGTTCACGAAGCTGGGTGTGCATCCCGGCTACCCCACAAGCGGCCTCCTCTCCGTTCTTCCCAGCCCCTTTCCTTGGGCTTCTCTGTGCTCCCCTCGTGGGCACTTCAGCCCCAGCCTGCCTGCTTCCCGCGTTGCCCTGGAAGATGCTTTCATACATGCCAGGCTTGCCTGCTGTCTGCAAGACCCCACCAGCCTCCCGCTAGCTTGAAGGGAGCAGGTCCCGGGGCCCGCAGCACGCCTTCCAGTAACAGCTCTTGGGCCGACAGTTCCCCGCCCTCCCTGCTGCCTGCCCGAGATCCGGCGCTGCAGCAGCTCCGGTCTCCCCAGGAAGGGTGGCCGAGCCCTTTCCTTCAGAACGCCGGGCCCAGGGAGGGAGCGAGGCAGGCAGGCCCCTCACAAGTAAAGCTTCATGACCTTGTGTGTCGTGGGGCAGTAGCGGGCGTGGAGCTGGGCCAGCAGTGCCCTGGACGTGGCCTTGAAGCGCGTGCCCTGGCTCTTCTTGTTCCACACGTGGACAGCGTAGGTGGCATTGAGCAGCCGGGACAGCTCCTCGGGGCTGACGTCTTCGAAGTACTTCTTCCAGTTCTGCCAGGGGATGGGGTAGAACGCCTCGTAGGGCAGGGTGGTGACGCCACGGCAGGTGTGGCTCTCGCCCAGGCTGCGGATGGAGCACCACTTCTTGAAGACCCGCGTGAGCAGCTGCGGGCCCTGGTGGCCCCAGATCCAGCCGTTGTAGTGGGCCACGAAGTCACGCATGCACAGTGCCATGAACTCGTGGTGGCGCTCGAAGGCCAGGAAGGCGCCGTTGAGGACATAGCGGGACTGGGTGCCCAGCGCGTTGGTCAGGTTCCCCAGGTTCTTGAGGACGATGAAGTCCGTGTCCAGGTAGATGCCTCCAAACTTCCACATGAGCGCAATCCTGGAGGCATCGGAGAGCACAGGCAGCACGTAGGGCTCCCACCGCCGCTGCAGGGCCGTGTACCAGGCTGCCAGGGGCGTGTCCCGAAACAGCTCCTCCAGGTCCAGCGGGAGCATCTGGACGTTGGGGAAGCAGCCCAGAAGCGAGAGGCCCAGGTGCCGGGGCAGGGAGGCGTTCCCGCCGGGCAGCCCCTTCATCAGGACCGCCACCCGGGACTCAGGCTGGGCCCTGGCTGCTGACTCCACGGAGCACATGAACAGGAAGTTGGGGTCCGTCCGGTCAGAAGTCTCCAGGAAGAAGATGTTGCCGGGAGGTGGGGTGCCGGAGGGCGGTGTGTGCGGGACCAAGCGCGGGCAGGGTATGTCAGCAGGCAGGTTAGAGAACTGTCCTTGGCCCCCGGGCTCTCCCACGATGTGCCAGTAGACCATGACGGAGACCAAAAACATGAGCTTGAAGCCGATGACGAACAGGGTGCAGACCCGCTGCCTCTGGGCACCTCGGAGCAGCCGCAGCAGGCAGTCGGGGGGCCTGGACGTCATCTCCCCAGATGATACCAGGAGCCTCCAGCAGGAACTGGCTGGTCTGTAAGAGACGAGGACCGCATTCGGGCAGGCCACTGGCATCCCTGACCCAAGAAAGACACTTCCTACAAACACCAGCCACAGCCAACGCCGGCTTCCAGAGCCCACGGGCCTGCCAGGTGGTCAGAGCCCCATCTCCGTCCTCATCTGTAAAATCGGGGCAGCGGGCCATGGACTGAGGTCTGAGCAGGGTCCCTTTCACTCTGTGACATACCTGTGAGCTCCCCAAGGGCTGGGCCAGCACCACCTACGACGTGCGGCCAACGTGAGCCCAGGGCAGGGTCTGGCCTCTCGACCTGGCAAGGCCTGTCCCCTTTGAACTACCAGGCTGGTAGCCTATGATCTGAGGCCCAGTGCATGCACCTCTCGGTCCCATTCAGTTCCACCAGCCGGGCCTGGAGCTGGTCCAAGAGGAAGAAATGCCAGCAGCCACAGGGGCTTTGAGCAGGAGGCCTGGGGCTCTGGGGGGCCTGGGTGCTGGCAGCCAAGCTCGCTCAGGCGCAGGCCGGGTGGACCCTAGGCACGTGGGCATGCTGGCCGGGTCCCGAAGCCCTTGGGCAAGACATGACGGGGTGTCCTGGGCCCCTGGCTTCCCCAGCCCCTGACTAGAGGGAAAGGGACAGGGAGGTTGTGCTCTATATAGTCTGTGAGTTGACTAGTGCCGCTGCCCTTGGACTCTCATTCTCTTGTGATGCCCAGGCTGCTGCTGGCCAGGAGCAGGAACATTCTTGGGTGCCTTGCAAGAGGCTGGGAGGAACAAGAGAGGCTTGCGGTGGGACTGTGTGAATGCCTGGGACATGAGGGGCCCCAGGTCTGCCTGAACCAGCAGCAAGACGGTAATACTGGAACGAGGGTTATATTCATTCATTCAGTGAATACTGACTATCCACCATGCACGTGTCAGGCAACCTTCTCAGCATTTCACACATATTAACCCATTAGACACTTGCAGCCACCCTGTGGTGAGGAAACTGAGGCACGGAAGTCTGGTAACTCATGCAGACTCCTCTGGCCAGCAAGTGGCAGGGCAGGGTTTGAACCCAGGCCGCCTAGCTCCAAAGTCTGTGTTCTCTCCACTGCGTCATCCTGCCCGGCAGACAGAGCTTGCCACCGTGTGAATGCTCCTGGCACTTGGGGACTCGGTACACACTGACCTGGACAGTGCTTGCTATTAAGAGTCCTGGCCGCCATTTACTGTAACCCCAGGGGACAGCTGCACAGTTTCCCCTTCAGAGGCCAGAAAGCTTGGGTGCAAAGTGGTGGGGGACTGGGTGCAGCCTGGGGGCCAAGGGGGGCCGGAGTCAACCCCTCCCAGGACAGAGGCGTCTTGCAGCCCGAGGGTGGTGCCGGGAGCCCGCGACTTGCTCCCCAAGGCTGCGGCAGGGAACCGTGACCACGTCATGGGCTGGAAACTGACCAGCCTGGCCGGCCCATGGTGGCGAGGTGGGGATCCAGGCAGCCTGGAAGGCCTCCTGGAGACACGCCCTGGCTCAGCAGCCAACCTCCTCTGCCAACAAGAACTCGGTCCTTCCACACGCTCTCCATGCCCGCAAATCCATCTGCAAAAGATGGCGAGAGACAGAGTGAGGCCGGGCAGGCTGGGCCTGCGGCTCCGCTGTTCATTGATTCCTCCACTCTCTGGGCCCCTCGGCCCCTTAGGGAACATGCTTGTGAGAAGAGAAGAGTTAGGTGCAGCCCTGCCCTGGAGGAGCACTCAGCCTAAGGGGAGACCATTTGGAGAGAGACAAGGACAATAAACTAGATGATGGCTGAATGCAGCAAAGGGACCAGCAGAGCGGGAGAAGGTGGCTTGATGAGAAGGGAATCAGCCAGATGGGCCTCCATGAGCACCGTGGGGGCCTGCACACCTCTCTCCCCGGGACCCGGCTCAGTGCCTGGGACACAGCAGCCACACAGGAAACGGACTCGCTGTCTGATTCACTCACTCAGCAGCCAGAGGGCCGCTTTAAAAACACGAGTCCGGGGCTTCCCTGGTGGCACAGTGGTTGAGAGTCCGCCTGCCAGCGCAGGGGACACAGGTTCATGCCCTGGTCCGGGAAGATATCACATGCCGCGGAGCGGCTGGGTCCGTGAGCCATGGCCGCTGAGCCTGCGCGTCCAGAGCCTGTGCTCCGCAACGGGAGAGGCCACAGCAGCGAGAGGCCCGCATACCACAAAAAGAAAACAAAAAACAAAAAAAAATTTAAAAAACCCACAAGTCCGGCCAGGTAGCTCCTCTGCTCAGATCCTGAGTGACGTGGGAGGCCCAGTCCACGAGGTGCTGCGTGTCCCCATACCCTGACCTCACACCCACTTCTCTCCCCATCACCGCCTGGCCTCCTTGCTCTTTCAAACCCATCCCCCCACGCTGCTGTCCCAGGGCCTCCGCACCTGCCGTTCCCTCTGCTTGGAACGCTCTTCCTGCAGGTGTTCACATGCCTCATTCCTTCACCTCCCTTTGGTCTTCACTCAAGAATCATCTTCCCACGGGCCCTCCCCAGCCTCTCCAAGACTCCAGCTCCCCCACCACTTCATAGCCTCCCCCTTTAGTTTATTCTCCCTAGTACTTATGCTAACATACTGTACGTTTTTGTACTTGTTTGTTTGGGTTATTTATTTGGAACATAACCTTATGAGGACAGGTAGTTTTTTGTGTTTGGTGTGTTTTGTTTAGCCTCCAGAATAGTGCCTGGGTCTTGGTATGTAGTAAATAAATACTGAGTGAGTGAATGTCTCAGCGTGTGGACCAAGTGAGTGAATGAAGGAGTGAGCAGATCTATGAGTGATCAGAGAATTAATGAATGAAAAAATGAATGAGTTAGCGAATCAGCGAGTCATGAAATGAGCCAGTGAGCATGTGAGTGAGGAAACTGCGGGTCACAGGGAGGGTGAGCTGCCTGGGATCCCGCAGCCAGGGTCGTGAGTGGCAGAGCCATGATGTAAACCAAGAACCTTGTGTTCCCCTGGCCCTGGTTTTCCTCTGCAGGGAGAGAGGCTATTTCGGTCCTGAGTATTTTTAATCCACTATGAACCACACCGATGAGCGCACAGCGCAGGAGTGACCTGGCTCTGCCACGGTGTGTGGGCAGTAGCAGGCTGTCAGGGAGGCGGGAGCCCTGGCCGACCGTGGTTGAGGGGCACAGACGCCAGCAGCACCGTATTTGGTGCTGGAGCTCAAGACCCGGGAATAGAAACTGTGTATGGGGCTAAGTTGGCCGCAGCCCAATACCCGTGTGACCTCAGGCCCAAAGCATTCTCCTGGTCCCCTAAATGGGCCTCCCAGCTGCAGCCCAAGTCCTGGCCTTTGTCAGTTGAGCCTGGCATGTTCCTGCCACGTCCTGTCTCCCTGCCTACCACTTCTAGCCCTGCACTGGGGAGGCATTCCCAGTTAGCACAGAACTGTGGTCACATCTCTGCTCTAACTCCTTCTGTGACTCCCTGTCATCAAGATCCCCTGTGACCCATCTCAGGTTGGAAGTAAGGGCATGGCTGGTGGAGACAGAGGGCTAAAGGTCTGGCCAGAGCCCTGTTGACCTGGCCCTCGGCACCAGCTCTGTGGACCCCACTTTGAGAGCACAGGGGCCAGGCTCAGGCGCCTAGAAAAGGCTCCCGTACTGGGTGCTCATCACCCCTTCATGGCCTGCACCCACCTCTGCCCCACAGCAGAGGCGCTCCACCCCTGACCCTAGGTGGGCTCCTGTGTCCCACCCAGGGCAGGAGAAAAGGGTTGTAAGTCAAGTGTAACTGGGGTTCCCAGGGGAGATGGGGAGGATGTCTGCTGGTTTTGCTTGCCCACCATCCAGTCCCACTTCTTTTTTTTTTTTTTAAGTTTTTCTTTTTCTTTTTTTTGATGTGGACCATTTTTAAAGTCTTTACTGAATTTGTTACAATATTGCTTCTGTTTTATGTTTCGGTTTTTTGGCCGGGAGGCATGTGGGATCTTAGCTCCCCGACCAGGGATCGAACCCGCACCCCCTGCCTTGGAAGGCAAAGTCTTAACCACTGGACCGCCAGGGAAGTCCTCATTCCCACTTCTGATAACAGCACCCCAATTTCCTTTGGGGAACCACCCCTGCCCCACAGAGTCCACTTCCAACTCTGGGGTGGCCCCGTGATTCAGGTCTGGCTACTGCCTGTGTCGTGTTCCCCCAGCCACAGTGACTGGCCCCACCCTCTACCTTTGGAGATTAGAAGGTGCCATGGATGCTGGTGACCTGCTCACCGGGAGAGGACATGCACAGGACCAAGTGAACACAAGACAGAAGCCCTCTGGCAGTAACTGGGTTTAGGAGCCACGAGCTATCCCAAACTAGAGACAACCTGCCCAACCTCTCATGCTAGAGGGGGTGAAATTGAGGCTCAGATATGCTCAAACCCACACAGAATCACAGCCGAGGCGGGACTAGAACTCAGCTCTCACACCAGCACACGTGCGACTGGATATCAGGGTTGTGAATTCTCCAGTGTTTCCCTCCCACGGGCCCTGGAGGCTGGGAACCAGCTCTGGATGTGGCCTCAGGGGATGCAGGCAACTGCCTGTCCTCTACTTCTGGGACAGGTCACGTAATGCCAGGGGCCTCAGTTTCCTCACCGGTGGAAGGGGAGCACAGTGTCTGCCCTAGGTACTGCGTGCACTTCTACCTGCACTTGGACCTTGCTGGTTCTGCTGTGGGTTGGGGGGCGGGGGGCGGTTTGGAAACCAAAGCCTGTGGGCAGATACACATAGGAAGGGCAGAAGAGGCACTGCCAGAGGGTCCTTCTCTTCCTGGAGGCCCACAGGGCTGAGGAGATAGCAGCTAATGGGACCCTGTCCTCTGAAATGGAGGGCGGACCCCGACCTGAGAGGGAAGGAGAGCCTCAGAGCAAATGAGCACACCTCCTGAAGACTTCTCCAGTCAGTCAGCGATCCATCAGTGCCCTAACCCCACCCCGCCTCGACCTCTCTTCCTGCTTTCTGTCCCTGGTCTCTCTCTCGGTCCCTCCCACCTCTTCCTCTCCCTGCTGCCCCTCCAGGTCTGTCTGTCTGTCTCTCCCTCCATCTCTCTCCCTCTCAGCCAACCCTGGGATGCCTTTGTTTGGTCCCTGATCCCACGACACCACATCGGGGGCAGAGTTGCAATGGAAAGACACAGAGAGAGACAGGGGCCAGAGACCAGGTTGACAGGACGGAAAGGACCTGGAGGGGCAGCTGCCTCTCCCCTCGCCCCAAATAAGCTGCTCCCCGAGCGAGGGACACGAAGGCCCCAGCTGGCACCTGTGCCCCATGCCAAGCAGAAGAAACCAGGATTAATTATGTACTGGGAGGTTTGGGGCTGGGGACCCAGGGGGGATGCAGTGGGTGACAGAGGAGACAGGGAGCCTGCTGCATCCTTCTGCTCGATAAGGAAGCATCTCATGGGGTCAGGAGGCCCTGGCCCGGCTTTAGCTGGGGTCAGTGTGTTTCTCAGTTCAGCCTGACCACCAGTGAGGGGTGCAGCTATTATTCCAGCTAATCGCAGCCCCCGCTCCCTGTTTAACTTTCAGAAAATTTAGGTGACTTGTCCAAGGGACCATAGCTAGTGGCACTGGGGCTGGAGTCTGCTTCCAGGTCTACCCAACCCTGCTGAATTTGCTGTGTGACCTTAGGCAAATCACTTTCCCTTTCCCTTTCCCTCAGATTCCTTCTGCACAATGAGGAGGGGAGAACAAAGCTAACCAAACGGTCTAATGGTGGGGACACAGGGCATGTGCTGATCAACTTCCTTGATAAGTTAACATTTTGATAAGATACCCGAGGCTATACATTGAGGTATCCAGGGGAAGGTCACCGGCCCTCGAAATGGAGCATAGAATTCAAACCCAGGTCCCTCCTGACAGCTTCTGTTCTGCCACTAATTGGCTATGTGACCTTGGGCCTGTGCCTGCCCCATATCCTTTTCATCCACAAAGCTGAGGGGGGGTGGGCTCTTTGGTCTTAGAACTCAGACCCTCCTGGGTGTGAAAAATCAATACTTAGAGCTTCCAAACCCTACTTGAAGGGTCTGCTGTCCTGTCTACCCCCACTCTTTCAGGGCATAAATAAATGATTTCTGCTCAAGAATTGAGTGACAGTTACTAGACATCAGTGATCCTTGTAAAAGTGGCTGTTTTGGGGCTTCCCTGGTGGCGCAGTGGTTGGGAATCCACCTGCCAATGCAGGGGACATGGGTTCGAGCCCTGGTCCAGGAAGATCCCACATGCCGCAGAGCAGCTAAGCCCGTGTGCCACAACTACTGAGCCTGTGCTCTAGAGCCCGTGAGCCACAACTACTGAGCCTGCGTGCCGCAACTACTGAAGCCTGTACACCTAGAGCCTGTGCTCCGCAACGAGAGAAGCCACTGCAATGGGAAGCCCACGCACCGCAGCGAAGAGTAGGCCCCGCTCGTGGCAGCTAGAGAGGGCCCGTGTGCAGCAACGAGGACCCAACGCAGCCAAAAATAAAAATAAAATAAAATAAATAAACTTATTTAAAAAAAAATAAAGTGGCTGTTTTCAGAGCAGAGGTTATAAAATGTTCCCCCTCCAAAGCCTGTAAGGTATTCCAAAGTCAGAAATCAATCAGACAATGGCTTGCTCTTTGGGGGATATACAAACAGAAAAATTAGAGAGGTGGAGACCTCTTTTTCCAATAGGAATAAGGCAGATTCTTAGTTCTGAATCTTCCCTCTTCTACTGATGTCAGACAGAGCGACAGGGCAAAGAAAAAATAAAACACAAGCTGCAGCATTAGGGAAATCAGGAGCAGGAAAAACCCCTAAACTCCAAGTTACATGTAAGTGTGGCACAAAGCATGTGAGGCCAGCAGATACAGCAGTGAGCGGGGGGGAAAGAATGGGGTGCAGGGGGCACCCAGTAGCGCAAGATTGCAGAAATAAAGGAAGAGGGAGACTTCCCTGGTGGTCCAGTGGCTAAGAATCCGAGCTCCCAATGCAGGGGGCCCGGGTTCGATCCCTGGTCAGGGAACTAGATCCCACATGCTGTAGCTATGGATCCCGTGTGCTGCAACTAAGACCCGGCTCAGCCAAAAAAGTAGATAAATAAACAAAAGGAAGATGAATAAGACAGGAGCTGGGGGCTTAATGAACCAGGGGGGTTCAAGGTTGGAGGCAGCGGCCTCTTTTCTTTAAATAATGGCAGTTTTATTTTATTTTTTTGTTTTATTATTTTTTTTGGCCATGCCATGCTGCATGTGGCATCTTAGTTCCCAGACCAGGGATCGAACCCATGCCCCCTGCAGTGTAAGTACAGAGTCTTAACCACTGGACCTCCAGGGAAGTCCCCGGCAGTAGCCTCTTGAATCGGGTTGGGTTCTGAGAGGCAACAGAAGAGTGGATGCAGACAAAGGCCATATTTTAAAGGAACAATCCATTCATGTAAAAACAGAGGAGGGAGTCTTTCAGCAGAGAAATCTAGAGAACAATCCTGGCCTCTCTCCCAATTTCCACCAAAACCTCCTGTTAGTTGCTAGTCCAGGAAAATTCAACTCATTCAAATAGGGAAAAAAAAATGTTAAAGGCGTAAACACAACATCCATACAAATAAGCTACGTGAGTGAAGAGGGAAAGGAACACTGATGTTCCCTCGTGTATAAAGAAGATTCACTATACAAATATTGCCACAAAACAAATAAAAATTCTAATTCAAAATTGCAGCAGGATTTAAAACAGTCAAAATAAAAACCTTGAGAAAGAGTAATTCCGGCTTGAAGAAAGACCAGAAAGCAGAAATACAAGAACTGGAGAAGAAATGGACAGAAAGAGAGATGGCAAGATATGAGGATGGGGACTTCCCTGGTGGCGCAGTGGTTGAGAATCCGCCTGCCAATGCAGGGGACACGGGTTCAAGCCCTGGTCCTGGAAGATCCCACATGCCACGGAGCAACTAAGCCCATGCGCCACAATTACTGAGTCCTCGTGCCCCAACTACTGAAGCCCAAGCACCTAGAGCCCGCGCTCCACAACGAGAAGCCTCCACAACGAGAAGCCACCACAACGAGAAGCCCACGCACCGCAACGAAGAGTAGCCCCCGCTTGCCACAGCTAGAGAAAGCCTGTGCACAGCAACGAAGACCCAACACAGCCGAAAAAAAATAAATAAGCAAATAAAAATTTAAGAAAGAGATATGAGAATGATAGGTGAGAACTGATAGACATGCTACATAAATAGTTGCATGTGTGCAGCAAATTCAAGTTTTGCTTTTTGGAATGTCCTAGAATTTCTTTTCCTTTTAATATTTTCTACCCACAGTTGGTTGAATCTGTGAATGTGGAACCCACAGATATGGAGGGCTGAGGGTACAGCCAAGCTGTTCTTTAATACAAAGGTTAGAGGGACTTCCCTGGTGGCGCAGTGGTTAAGACTCCACGCTCCCAATGCAGGGGGTCCGGGTTCCATCCCTGGTCAGGGAACTAGATCCCACATGCATGCCTCAACTAAGAGTTCGCATGCCACAACTAAGGAGCCAGCGAGCTGCAACTAAGGAACCCACCTGCTGCAACTAAGACCTGGCGCAACCAACAGCCACTATGGAGAACAGTATGGACGTTCCTTAAAAAACTAAAAATAGAACTACCATATGACCCAGTAATCCCACTACTGGGCATACACCCTGAGAAAACCTTAATTCAAAAAGACACATGCACCCCCAATGTTTGTTGCATCACTATTTACAATCGCCAGGACATGGAAGCACCCTAAGCGTCCATCGACAGATGAGTGGATAAAGAAGATGTGGCACGTATATACAATGGAATATTACTCAGCCATAAAAAGAAACGAAATTGAGTTATTTGTAGTGAGGTGGATGGACCTAGAGTCTGTCATACAAAGTGAAGTCAGTCAGAAAGAGAAAAACAAATACCGTATGCTAACACATATATATATGTGGAATCTAAAAAAAAAAAATGGTACTGATGAACCTAGGGGCAGGACAGGAATAAAGACGCAGACATAGAGAATGGACTTGAGGACACGGGGAGGGGGAAGGGTAAGCTGGGACAAAGTGAGAGAGTGGCATGGACACATATACACTACCAAATGTAAAATAGCTAGCTAGTGGGAAGCAGCCGCATAGCACAGGGAGATCAGCTCGGTGCTTTGTGACCACCTAGAGGGGTGGGATAAAAAGGGCGGAAGGGAGACGCAAGAGGGAGGGAATATGGGGATATATGTGTACGTATAGCTGATTCACTTTGTTATACAGCAGAAACTAACAGAACATTGTAAAGCAATTATACTCCAATAAAGATGTTAAACAAATAGTAAAATAAAATAAAGGTTACACACCAATAGTTTCAAAATATAAGGACTTAGGCAATAATGTATTATGAGGAAAACTGAGGAATAAGCACAGCCAACCAAATGGTGATTGGAATAACTTTAGTAACCCCTCCAAAAAAGAGATGGTAGGAATAAGGATGACATAATGGAATGACAATGTTATCTAGTCAGGCAATGTAAAAATGATACAACTAAAAAAGTTGGTAGGGCAGGCAGAAAGAAGGTAGAAAGAAGAACAATCTCAGGGGTTGCCTTAATTTTTAACTGCCAGGTGTAAAAGCTAAACTAGTAAAAGTTTAAGCATATTTAAAGTACAAAGGTGATAGTAAGAAGGATAACACTACCCAATTTTATTGCATCGAATAAGATACATCATTATGTCATATAACACTAAGAAATTAAAATGCTGCCAATTAAGCAATGTTACTTTGCTTTCTTATTATGTAGAATTTTTCTTTTGTAAGAATGTTTTAGTCAGATTTTTTAGCGTTTATTTTTTTCATTTTTGGCTGCACCACACAGCATGTGGGATCCTAGTTCCCCGGCCAGGGATCAGACCCTCACTCCCTGCATCCTTGCATTGGAAGGGCAGAGTCTTAACCACTGGACCACCAGGGAAGTCCCTTAGTCATATTTTTAAATCACCTATCACACCTGTGCACACATAAGAAGGAAAATAAGTGAAATAAATTTAGTAGGGTGTTCCTGAAACTTCACCACACGTAAGACCTGAATCTTCTGAATGACTTCAACTCGGTGTCACTGATGTCTGTGTTTTCCCACATGGTACCATCAAGTCCAGTCTACACAATGGACTTGAGCATCTGAGGATTTTGGTAGCTGTGAGGGTCCTAGAACCAATTCCCTGCGTGGATACCAAGGGACAACCATATATTAATCTTTGGCCACACTTACCATCAAGTGTGGGTGATACAGCACCTCTTAAAAGAGTGCTTCACTCTTGTCTCCAGAATTTTCTTCTGAGCTGTGGACACCTCTTCAGGTTGTCATGTCACTGCATGTGCAGGAAGTGGTAAGTGTCATGAACACCACCTGACTGAGAGCTTCCAGGGGCACTGGGATGGAAACAATATATGCCTCACTCACTCAATACAGTATCAGCTGAAACGCGGTAGTGACAAGAGAAAGGAGAGGATGAAGAAACAAGTTAAATTTAATGTTGTTCATAGAAGACAAATAATAGATACTATCTAAAGAAAGAAGGAACTAAGAGTTTTTTTTGTTTTGTTTTTTTTTAATCTTTTGGCTGCATCGGGTCTTAGTTGTGGCACGTGGGATCTTTTGTTCCGGCAGGCAGGCTCTTTGCAACGCACAGTCTTCTCTCTAGCTGTGGCACATGGGCTCCAGAGCATATGAGTTCCGTAGTTGCGGCACGTGGGCTCTCTAGTTGTGGTGTGCAGTCTCCGTAGTTGCGATGCATGGGCTTAGTTGCCCGGCGGCATGTGGGATCCCTGACCATGGATTGAACCCACGTCCCCTGCATTGGAAGGCGGATTCTCAACCACTGGACCACCAGGGAAGTCCCTAAGAGTATTATATAAAGGATAAATATAAATGCAGCCACTAGAACAAAAATACAAGCTTTCCTAAATATCAGACTATTTATTTTTAAATCAAAGAAAACAGACCACACAGTCAAAGGATAAAGAATATAGCCCTCCCACATGCACAAAGACACATAACACACATACTGCTCACAGCACGGGAAAAAGATAACAGACATCAGTCATATCAATAAATATAAATAGATTTAACTCACTTATCTTTACACAGAAAAAGATTTTTAGTTTAGATCTCAAGCAAAACCAAACTCTATCCTGTACTTGAGAGACAAACATCAAAAAAACGTGATTTAGAAGGTTACAAGTAAAAGAATGAGCAAAGGTTTAAAGACACATAGAAACAAAAACAAAGCTGGGGCCATAATCTCAGTATCTGACAATGGGAGCTAAAGCCATACATCACTGAATGAGACAAAGAAGGGCCATTTATAATGCTAAGTGGTATAATTCACAACGCACCAAAAACACTGCAGCAATTTTCAGGAAGAAGAAACTACAGGGATATCAGAATAACTAGATTGAAACACACTAATAACAGACTTTAATTCACCTCTCTCAGCCCAAGAAACACAAATAAGAATTCAGAAGACCTACAAAATAATCAGAAGGTACTACTCTGTATCAAACTCTCAATTTACTTTCTTTTCAAGAGCTGATGGAATATTTATGAAAATTGAAAACCTTAGCAACACCCATAAACATAAAAAATGCAGACATTTTATAATCACAAGGCAGAATGACTAGAAATTAATTTAAAAGTCAGGAAATTAAAAAAAAAAACCTCTCTTGGACAATTCTTCAGTCAAAAGGGAAAATACAAACTGAATTTATAGGATTTCTAGAAAACAACCATAATCAAAATATCATGAATCTGAATCTATACGATACAGCTCCAGAAATACTCAAAAGAATATTTACAGCCTCCAATACATGTGACAAGTAAAACAGGACAGTTTAAAAGAAAGAAAGAAAGCACCAGGCTAAAAATGTTAGAAAAAGAACCACAAAATAAACAGAAAGAATAAGGAAAGAAAGATTACAGTAGAAAAAGTTAGGAAGCAGATAAGCAGTAGAACTAAGAAATAGGGCCAAAAACTGGCTCTTTGGAAAAAATTCAATAAAATATATAAATCACCATTAACCGAATTAAGGAAAACAGAAAGTGAAAGGGATGAGAGAGCACCCAATGCAAACTGAGACATGCCAAATGGGAGAGTAACCAAAGAAGCAGAGGAAAACTTTTTTTTAAATCATAAGATAGTACTTTGCAAATAAAATTTAAAACCGGAAAAAAATAATTTCTAGACAAATGTAATAAATCAAGCCTGTTCCTGGAACAGATAGTCTAGACAGGCCAACTTTCACATAAGAAATAGAATTATACAAGATCATTAAGAAACAAAAGCAACTGGGCAGGACATTTTTAGAGAGGAATTTTACAAACTTAACAGAAAATTCCAATGCTTTTAAAAGTGCTAAATAGCAAAATATATGAAGGAACACTTAAAAAAAATTTGAAGTATAACATAGACACCAAAACCTCACAAAGATTGCACAAGATACCCTACTGACGGATATTGCTTATGAGTATTATTGTAAAAATCCTAAGACAAGCAAATAGAATTCAGCAGCACATCAAAAGAATAAAACATCAAAACCAAGTGCAGGGTCTTCCCTGGTGGTGCAGTGGTTAAGAATCTGCCTGCCAGTGCAGGGCACATGGGTTCGAGCCCTGGTCTGGGAAGATCCCATATTCTGTGGAGCTACTAAGCCCGTGCGCCACAATTACCGAGTCTGCGCTCTAGAGCCCGTGAGCCACTGCTACTGAGCCCGCATGCTGCAACTACCAAAGCCCATGTGCCTAGAGCCCGTGCTCTGAAACAAGAGAAGCCACCGCAATGAGAAGCCCACACACCACAACGAAGAGTAGCCCTCGCTCGCCGCAACTAGAGAAAGCCAGCGCACAGCAACAAAGACCCAACACAGCCAAAAATAAATACAATAAATAAATTTATAAAAACAAAACAAAACCAAGTGGGGTTTATTCTTGGAATGCAAGGGTGGTTCCATATTAGGATATATCATTTATATAATTCATCCTATTCCATAGATCTAAGGAGAAAAATCATACTGTCATCCCCAGAAATGCTAAAAAAATTTGATAAAATTTCCAACACTCTTTCTGGATAAATTAGGAATCAATGGATACTTCCTTAACAAAATTATATATATCACCATCAAAGCCAAGAGCCAGCTTCATAGGGGGGTATGAGTACCCAGCTTCACACATGAGGGAACTCCTGTTGAAGACAGGAGAAAAACAAAGGTGCCCAGCACCATCACGGGCACTGGAGGTTTTCATCAAAGCAATTTGACAAGAGAAAGAAATTGGAGCTATAAAAACTGAATAGGAAAAAAAACAAAAAGCAAACCTGAAAAGAAAAAGTTGAAGCAATTATTATTTTCATATGATACTGCTGTATACTTGGAAAAGTCAAGAGAAACTATTGAAAAACTACTACTAACAAAAGAATACTGTAAGGTGGTAGGAGACACACACACACACACACACACACACACACACACAAGCAGACAGAAGCAGAAGATATAATGAAAGAAAAGACTCCCACCTACAGCCACCACAATACTCAGGGTTAAACTTAACAAAAGATGTTCAGAATTTACGTGAGCAAAATTTTAAAGCTGCTGACAACGCAAAATAAAGTTGAACAAGTGGAAAGTTGCACTACGTTTTTGGATAGAAGATTCAGCTTCATAAAAATGTCGATTTTCTCTAAGCCAATTTATAAATTGCACACGATTCTGGAATTCAACAAGTTGACTCTAAAATTCATCTAGAAAAATAAACAAGCAAGAACCTACAGGAAAACTCTGAGGAGGGACACATGAGGAAGGACTGGCCTTTTATGAGAGATATTAAAACACAAAGTACCAATAATTAAAACAACCTAGTCTCAGCATATGAACAGACAGGGCAAATGAAACAAAAGAAATCACAGAAATACTGGATTGGCCAAAAAGTTCGTTCAGGTTTTCCATAAGATGTTACAGAAAACCCCGAATGAAATTTTGGCCATCCCAATAATATGGTACTTGCATATCCAGTAAAGGCAGTGTTTCCAATCAGTAAAGCAAAAATGGATCTTTTAATACAGGTGTTGGGCAAGCAGAGAAGCCACTAGGGAAAAAGAACCAGATGAATTCATACCTCAGAATGTGCCCTAGGATAAACCCCAAATATAAAATAATAAATGTTTCGAACAAAACATGGGTGAATTCCTTTATAACCTTAGAGTTGGAAAGGTTTTCTTAATTATGTGTGAAATCCAAAAGCCATTTAAAAAAAAAAAGGATAAACTTGACTCCTTGAAAAAAAAAAAAAACTTCCCAAAACCTTTCGCCAAATGCCAAGAAAGTCAAAAATACAAGTGACAACTTGGGAATGACTTTTGTGTCCCTCAGATCCCAGAAGTCTAATTTTTCTGCTATAAAGAGATGCCACAAATCAAGGAGAAAAAACCCCAACAATTCAAAAGAAAATGGGCCAAGGACAGTTCACACACACACACACACACACACACACACACACACAAAATGATGCTTAAACAGGTAAGCAAGACAGGGAAGCTTTTTGTAAGTAAGAGAAATGCAAGTCAGAACACTCAGCAAATAAGATGTGCATGAATCCAAACCTTTGACAACACATTTTTCTGGCAAGGCTGTGAGGAAACAGGCCGCCCCCCATCCCCTGCACAGTGCTGGCAGGCAAGCCAAATGGTCCCGTTTCAGGGGCGGAGGACAAGTGAACAACATCTATCAAAATTACACATACATGTGGCACTTCCCTGGTGGCGCAGTGGTTAAGAATCCGCCTGCCAATGCAAGGGACACAGGCTCAATCCCTGGTCCGGGAAGATCCCACATGCCGCGGAGCAACTAAGCCCATGCGCCGCAACTACTGAGCCTGCGCTCTAGAGCCCACATGCTGCAACTACTGAAGCCCACGCGCCTAGAGCCCGTGCTCCACGACAAGAGAAGCCACCGCAACGAGAAGCCCGCGCACCGCAACGAAGAGTAGCCCCCACTCGCCGTAACTAGAGAAAGCCCGCGTGTAGCAACGAAGACCCAACACATAGAAAAATAAATAAAATTTAAAAAACAAAGTTAAACATACACGTACCCTTTCGCCACGCCATCCCAGTCTGTGAATTTATCCTACGGATAAGTGATATTTGTGTTGGTCACAGGTTTGTTTGCAACTGCAAACGCTTAGAAACAACCCAAGGTCTTTCTTGAAGGGACTGATTAAATACTCAGTGACACCTATACCATGAAAAACAATGTCTGCTCCCAGCGGGCAGGGACCAAGGCCACTTCTACTCATTAGTCTGGTCCCACATGGCCAGCACAGACCCTAGCACATAATAGGTGCTTAATACATATTTTTTGAAAGAATGAGTAAATGATCCCTAAACTGCTCAGAAAGCCAGGATCAAATGAGGTAACCAACCTAGGGGAGTGGCGTCTGCAAACTGTAAACCATGGGCGGGTGCAGATTACAACTGTTGGAAAGTGTAATTGGTACGTTCTGCCTCTCCATCTGAGGGTACAAAATAAGGTCAGAGGCTGTGTCCCTTAATATTGAAGTACCTGAGTACTCAACTGTCCCAGGAGAGAAAAGGTGACCTTCCCAGCTCAGCATGGCTAGTAAACGGGGGAGTGGGAGTAGGGTCTGCCTCAGGTATGCCTGTCTCCAAGTCTCAGACCTCCTCTCTTCCCCGAGGCCATCCCTCCCTCCCGGAGTCACTGCCGCTCTGCAGTGAAGCCTGGGCTGAAGGTCAGGCTGCCTGCGGCCAGCTTTTCACGAGCAGGATGGAGTCACTTTCTGCTCAGTTCAGGGAGGTATAAGACACCATGAATCTGGACACCCACACATTTGCTCTCAGGGAAACTGGACTGGGAAGACTGGGGGCTGGGGTGCCACTTTATGCAGAATGGTTAGGGATGACCCCTCTGAAAAGCTGACATTTGTGCAGAGACCAGAGGAGGCGAGGCACACGCTGTATGGATATCTGGGGAAAGCATGTCCAGGGAGGAAAATCAGTGAGTGCAAAGGCCCCGAGGCATGTACGCCTGAGGTGCTGCCAGAGTAGCAAGGTGGGAAGATGAGGGCACCAGGAGAGGAGGCCAGAAGGATAAGGGGACACTGGGCCGGTGGGGGGAGGGCGGGCTTGAGGGAGGACTCGACAGCTGATTGGGAGGGGCTGCCATTGGGAGATCTTGAGGAGGAAAGGGTTATAGTGTGACTCATGGTTGTTTTTTTTTTGCGGCACCCTGCGGCTTGTGGGATCCTAGTTCCCTGACCAGGGACTGAACCCAGGCCCTTGGCAGTGAGAGCGCGGAGTCCTAACCACTGGACCACCAGGGAATTCTCTAGTGTGACTTATGTATTAAAGAAATCTTTAAGATCTGGGTGCTTTTTAAGACTAAACCCCAGGGGACGTGCAGCAACAAGAAAGCAGTTATGGGACTATTGTGATAATCCGGGGAGAGGGAGTGTAGACAGGAAAGGAGGGGGAGAGCTTCTCTGAACAGATTCCCCCAGGCCTCTCCCTGCCCCGTCAGTGCCGTGACCACAGCCCAGCTCAGCTCTCCCCGTCATCTCTCTGTCTCTGTCGGGGGACCCACTACCCCAGCCTCCTCCCTGGCTTCCTGCCTCAGCCCCAAGAAGGTCTACAGACCCCACAATGCTGAGACCTTGCGGGCACTTCCCCTCAGCGCTGCGCCTCTCCAGGCCCACGACCTCCAGACCAGCCAAGCTGGCATCTGCCATTTTGCTCAAACCATCAGGCTCTGGGAATTCCAGGTTTCTGCAACATGCTCTTCCCTCTTCCCAAAATGTCCCTCCCCACTCCCCTGCCCAGGAACTTCCGGAGCAGAAGAGGTAGGAAGTTTGCCACTTGCCAAGAACACGCCGCTTGTCAGGCACCCTACCAAGCACCGCTCGTCCTGTGTCTTCATGTCCACCACGGTGGCCCCTTCTACAAACGACAAAACTAAGGTACAGAGGAAAGGGGCTACCCGGCTAGTAAAGGTGGGAGGCAGGATTTGCACCCACCCAGGAGTGTCTGCTCCCCAGTCTCAGGCCTTCCTTCCTCAGTCTCTCCTGACCTAGGTTGAGTAGAGCCACCACCTCCAGGAAGCTACCTGGATTTTGGCACAGCTCTCACTGTGGCCCGTGGGCTGGGTCCCCAGTGCTGCACACACCAGCACACAGTAGGAGCTCGTGGCTACCTTCCAAAGGAGCATGTGTGTAAGCAGCCCTCACTCCAAACCCTGTGCTTCACCCACAGCCTAGACCACCGGCAGACCTTCAGAGCCCACGGGTGGGTAAGTCCTCTGGGGAGGGGCCAGGGTGAATTTGGCCTTGGAGTGAACTGGGATCAGAGGAAAGTGGGCAATGAGCCAGATGTGGCTCACCCTGCCGGAGAATGTAAATGACATTAAGTTAGGGAGGGCCTGGCACATAGCAGATGCACCATAAATGCGCGATGACTGGTTGAGTGGTGAGGGATACAGGAGAGCCATCTGATACCCTTAATGCCTTTGAAAACGATGGTAAAACCTTGAAAGGAAAACCAACTCCTCTCTATTGCTCAAACTGGGAATTCCAAGTTTCTGAAACATGCTCCTCCCTCTTCCCAAAATGTCCCTCCACCTTCCCCTACCCGGCAACCTCCTAACCATCATAGGTAAGATGAGAGCCATTTGCCAAGAATCCGCCACAATTGCTGTCCCGGTTCTCTTCATACCTTTGGGTACTGCCTCTGTATTTCCACAGCACGCATGCACAGACACTTCGCCAACGGTGGGATCACAGGGGGTGGGGCTTCCAGTCTTTCTAGAGTGTGTGTGTGTGTGTGTGTGTGTGTGTGTGTGTGCGCGCGCGCGCACACACGCACGCGGCGGATGTCCAGTCACCACCCTGCAGTGACACCACCTGCTTCGCTCTTTATCTTGAAGACTTGAGGGCACATGACATGTCAGCATTCTGGTAATACCCTTTCTAGTCCTTTTCTGACGCCTCCACTCACATGGAGCAGTGTTTACACAGAGCTGTGGACAGGAGACGCACAAAAAGTGATCCTATTACACCCACTGTTTTACACCTGGTTTTACTTTTCACTTAAAAATATGCGGGGCCCCTGTCTTCTAAAACTAGGTGGTGGTGGTAGTTACATAACCAGACCCACTTCTTTTTTTTTTTTTTTTTTTTTTTTGCGGTACGCAGGCCTCTCACCGCTGCGGCCTCTCCCGCCGCGAAGCTCAGGCTCTGGACGCGCAGGCCCAGCGGCCATGGCTCCCAGGCCCAGCTGCCCCGCGGCACGCGGGACCCTCCCGGACCGGGGCACGAACCCGCGCCCCCCGCATTGGCAGGCAGACTCCCAACCACTGCGTCACCTGGGAAGCCCAGACCCACTTCTTAAAACTCATCGAACTGTACGCATGCAATGGTGTGTAAATTCTACCTGAGTAAAACTGTTTGGAAATATATGCTATGCCTTCCCATTATGTCAGTAAACACAGCTCCATGGCCTAACTTTCCAGGGCTCCATTGTATCGCATCATCTGTATCCCATCTTGACTACTTTGACTACTGGAAACGTGGCTTCTTTCTTTTTGCTTTTATAGACAACTCTGTGGTGAGTTTCTTAGCACTTACATATTTGAACACATCCTTAATTACCTCTATAGGACTGGCTCCTAGAAATGAGCTGCTTGGGTCAAAGGAAATGTAATTTAATGTTTTAGATACAGATCATTCACTTGTCTCCGGAAGGGTTTTAAAAAGTCCAAGTTCTCTCCGGTGTCAGGGCGTGCCCACCCTTCCTATCCTCTCACTGCAGGAAGGGATGGGCGTGGCTGAGTTAACATTTTTTAAAAGCTCCCGGTCAGGCATGGAGCAATGTGGTTTAATAATAACAAGAGTGTATATTTCCTGAGGGCTTACCTTGCACAGCCAAAGGTCAAAGCGGTTTTCCTTCAGTAACTCGTTTAATCCTCCCGATAGCTGCCAGGCAGGTCCTCTTATAATCAATTACAGCTTGAGTTGGAAATGAAGCACAGCTGGGATTCAAACACCCTCGGCCAGGTGAAAGGAGCCAAGTTCACCTGGGACTGCACCACGGCCAGGGGCTCAGATCTCACTGTGGTAAAGAAGAGGCGCTTGAGTCTGAGTCTCAGTTCCCTCATCTGTAAAATGGGGCTGACAGCACAGGATGGCTGAGAGGGTTTAAAAAAGACCAGGTAACAAAGCGTCTGGCACCTAGAGGGGGCTCAGTTCATGGAAGCCTGCCCTCAACTCAGGAGATTGCCTTGGAGGCCTGTGGGAAAAAGCAGTTGAAGACTTCAGACAACTGGGAGGGGAGGGGTGCCTCTCTGGGCTCCGTATCTGTATCTGGGACAATGGCTTCTGTGCTTTCAAATCGAGCCTGCTCACAGAACGTAAAGATCTCTTTTCCCATTTTCTCACGTTCACCCAGCAACTCAGACTTTGCACAGGTGTGACATCCAGAAGGCTGTGCGCTCCTGCTGGGTGAGAGCGTGGGCGCAGGGGTGACTGTGCAGGCACCCACAAGGAAGGGAAGGGGAAGGGGCCCTCCTAGCCCCGTGGCCAGCCCTGTGGAGCTGGAAGCTCCTGGACTCACTGGGGTCTTTCCAGAGAGAAGACAAACAGAGGTACACAAGGGAGGAAGGGACGCTCACTCACCAAGCACCAGACAGAGTAAGATGGGTACCGCTTCCCGATATCTACTAGAGATGGAGGCTCGGAGAGGAAAGCGATTCTCAAGGGCATGTGGTTAGTGCAGGGAGAGCCTTCTTTGAATCCAGCCCTGCCATTCGTCAGCTGACTGACCCTAAGCAAGGCACTTCCCCTCCCTCTGGAGTTTGTCAGTGGGGGTGATAACACCTGCTACCTCCCAGGGAAGCAGGGAGGACTCAAGGGAATGGGGGGGGCAAACAGCAACAGGGAGCTGGGGACCTCGGGTGCAGAACCCTCTCTCCACTGATGCTTTTTCTACCTCCTTCTCTAGGAAGATCAGAGCCGATTCATAAGATGTCCTCCCAGCCCCCTCCCTCCCACCTCCTGTCCACATCAGCTCCCTCTGGACCAGTTCCAGACCCCTCCCACCTCCTGCATCCTCTGGGACCTCATTCTACCGACCTGCCCCTCCTTCTCCAGGGGCTGCAGCCACTCCCTCTTCTGGCTCTTTCCCATCAGCTTATAAGTGCAGTCAAGTCTACCTTACTGAAAAGCACACACACAGATAAAGTAAAATAAAAAGTAAAAACGTGCTGCTCAAATACACACACCATCAGCAGCAAAAGCAGAAGCCGAGTGACAACCTGGGAGAAGATCTTTGCCGCAAAGAGACAGGACAAGGGGCAAACATCTCATTGATGAACTCAAACAAATGATTACGAAACACACAAAGATCCTAGATGTTCATACTCTTTCACCCAGTAATTTCATTTCCAGGAAATAACAAGAAATGCACACTCATAGCCTAAGGAAGTGGGCAATGGTACAGTCCCTTTGGAGAGCCTGCTGGTTCTAGGTATAACCATCCTAGAGGTTCATATCCAGTGACTACCAAGTAATTCCCTTTCCAGAAAAAAATCTGGCAATGTATAAATTTATGTATGAACTCAATGTAACATCTAAAAGAGCCAAATATTTTTAAAAAACCAACAAAACCTAAATGTCAAATGAGGTCCATTAACTAAATAAGATGTAGCAATAAGCACTGAAAAATATAAAAAAATAATTTGAGAAAGGTGAGGAATTTGAGATGTTTGTATAAACAAGACACTCAAATATGTACCAATGTGTTTTTTAAGAAGTCTGGCAAAAAGGGCAACTTTTAACAATAGTTATATCCAAGTGATGTGAATGCGGAATTTTTTCCCTACTTCTTTCAGTTAATTCATTCAAGCAAAATGTAGTGAATGCCTACTATGTGTCAGGCCGGGCACCGGGCTTCAGGCAAGCTTCCTCCCTCCAGGAGCTTCCAATCTGGAGAGAAGGGGTAAGGCTCAACGGGAGGTGAGGGCACACCTAAGAGGCGCCTGGCTGGAAGGAAGTGAATTCCAGAAAGCACTGCCTGAGCACAGCTTGGGTAGCCAGGTCAAAGGTGGAGCCATCCCCTCTACCCACCTGGAGGTGCAGCAGCTGCGGGGTGGGGGAGCTGTGGCGGGGAAGAGCCGTTTTCACACGTCAAGCTTCCGTTTTCTCATCCACCCCTTCTTCTGGTCTTGTTAAAAATGTCCCTGGCAGCCACCTTGTCTCGCTCTGCCCGAGGGGACCTGCATCCCCTGCTGACCCGGGTCCTTGAAGATCTGGACCGCCATGGCCGCGTGGGTCTGGGAGCTGCTGGCTGGGGCTGATTAGGTAATGTGGTGAGTCACAACTTTCTGATGTTCCAAGTAAGTCACCTTGAAAGATTTTGCCAACCCTGCACACACTGGGGACCTGGGACCCTTGCACACAGCAGGAGCAAGTCCACTAGCCTAGGCAGCTATAGGGCTTCGATGGATACAGGGAAGCAAAACACATTTTACAGAATTTCCACTTCGGTGTTTGTCCTCTGATATCTATCGCGTGACCCTAGCAGACAAGGAGGGACAGGCACCAGAGGCACTAGAAACATGTTTGGGAGGAAAATGAACAACTGAGAGGGTTCCATCTCAACCCTCCTTTTCTTTTTTTCCTGTTTTTATTTGGGCCTGATCTGGGGACTCCCCTAGGGGATCTGGCTGTGGGCACTGAGGGGGTAGTCCCCGCTAGCCTGGGCCCTGCTTTGTCACCCTGAGCAGGACGACTCCTCCTTCATTGGGAGGAGGTAACAAAGGGGAAGTCCTTGGACAGCTGGAGTGGAGGCAGGGGCGGGGGGGGGGGGGGGGGAAGCGCCAGAGCCGGAGCATACCAGGTGTTCCCGGGTGTTTGTTGAAGGAGGGCACAGATAGATTTCAGAGACCCCAAGGGGCCTCCACAGAGCGGTCAATCACTCAGCATTTGGGGGAGACCAAAAGGGTGTCCTTCTGAGAGAAGGGTGGCTTTTAACCCTCTCAGAGCTAGAGGCTTAGCTGAGTCTGACGAGGAGGTGGGAACTTCTACCCGCAGGTGTCAGATGCGGAAACTGAGGCCAGGGGACTCCCCTAGCACGAAGGGGAGTGGACTCTGCGACTGGACCTCCGAGCCAGAGCCTCTCCCAAGCACACCACTGCTCCCACTGGGACTCAATGTTTCCCATCTGGAGGAGAGGGAGGGAGAGAAGCACGCCCGAAAGAGGGAGTGGTCTGAGGTTCCGGATCCCTGAGAGCGAGCGCTTAGGCCCGACTTTCCCCGCTTCCCGGATCCTACCCAGGCCGTCCCTCTATCTGGAGAGCCCTTCCCCCTTGTCGGCGGTCCAAAGCCTCAACATCCCTAAAGGCCCGGGGGGACGCCTCGCATCCCCCGCAGTCTCCCTTCAGACGGCCGCTCCCCACCCCTCTCCCCAGCGGCGCCCCCTCCCGGGCCAGGGGCGAGTGCAGCGGGCGGTGAGGTCTCCCGGGGCGATTCCGTGCCCCCAGACAGAGCGGCGTGACTCGACCAAGGATGCAGCGCGGGCCGGCGGAGCCCGCACTCGGACCCGGGCTTCTCGCCCTCGCGGGCCCTCTCTCCCGCCGAGGGACCCCGGGCCGGGCGGCGCTGCCCGGAGGGCTCCCGGGCGGGGTGCGCCCTCCCTCCGCGGGCCGGGCTCCTGGCCCAGCCGCCGCGCTCAACTTGGGGCGCAGCTGGGATGGAGGCGGCGGCCGGGGGACAAGGGCGCCCAGTCGGTGCGCACACAAGGGTCCCTCCGGGACAGGTGGCCCGGGCGGGCGGCGGCCGAGCCCTCCCCACCCCTCCGCAGCCCCTGTCCCTTCCCCTTCCTTCTCGGAGCGCTCCTCCCCACCTGTGCCCGGGGAGCCCCCAGGTCAGTGTCCCGGAGCCCGCCCAGCTGCACCCTCCGCAGAGCCCCTCATACCTCAGGCTCCCGTGGCTCCGGGAGGCGGCCAACTGGGCCCAGCGGGCCGTCGGCGAGGCGGTGGGAGGGAAGTGCCCCGAGCCCGGCAGGCGGGAGCACCGCCCCTCCGGCCCGGGGCGTGGTCAGCCCCGCCCAGCCCCGCCCCTGAGGGGGTCCCTTGCATCTTCACCGCTCCCGGCGCCCGGGTCTGGACCATCACCAAGCCGCGCGCCAGCAGGTATGGTGCGCTCGCCGTGCCTCCCTGCTGCCTGTTCTATGGGTTTATAATCCCATTTCCCCTATTTAACAGGTGAGAAAAACGAGGCTCAGAGTGGTTAAGTAACTCAACTTCAAACAGCTGAGAAGGGGCAGTATCGGTATTTGAACTCGGGCCTGCCTGACGCTACTGTACCTCCTCACAGCGTGACCCGTGCTAAACGTTTTGCCTGCATCCCCCAGTGTTTTACCTTCGCCGCTCTGTCCTTTCCCCCCTCACTCTCCTCCTTGTCCACTGCACACTTGCTGTGTTGTCTTCACTTCCTCCTCGCCCGTCCTCTCACTCAGCTGATGACCAGTGCCCAGGCCACTGAGAAAATGCAAACACTCCATCCCAGCCCCGGGAACAGTCTGCCTCAGTATGTGCCGTTGAATGAACGACTCAGAAGAAAATTCCCACCAGCTTCCACCACCCATCCGTCCACCTCCTGAGATGGTGCCCAACCTCCCCTTCCCTCTGGGGACCAGGCTGAACTGGCCCAGCTGGCCCGGAAGCCCCCTCCACTTGTCCACAAGATCCCACCCTTCAAGCCAACACTGATCCAGTGATTCTGTCCTCTCTCCCCTCTCCTCAATCATTCCTGTCAATTCACACGCTGTTACTTCTCCTATCCTAAAACTAAAACCAGAGAGGAAAAACAACAAGAACAAAACACTCTTACGAATCCCCTCTGCCCCCTCCAGCTACGGCTGCCTCATTTTCCCCTTCCCTTTACAGCAAAAGTCCTCCAAGGGTTGTTTCTCCAGGCTGTCTGCAGTCCCTCTCCCCCATTCTCCTTTAAAACCCATGTAATCAGGCTCTTGCCCCCTCTCTACTAATCCCCAGATCTGTCATTTGGGGGCCCCAGTGATGTTCATGTTGCTGGGTGCAGTGCTGAGTCTCTGTCCTTGTCTTACTGGTCCCTCCAGCAGTATTTCTCACCGCTGCCCACTTCCTCCCCTCTGATGCACCTTCCTCTCTTGGCTTCCCAGACACCACATTGCCTGGTTCTCCTCTTCCTTCTTGGTGACCCCCCATTCTCTTTTGTAGCAGCCCCCCCAACTTCTAAATGTCACCCCAACCTGTGGCTTTGGAGGCTTCTAGCCGCGGATGACACCAAATGTGGCCTGCAGCCTGGACCTCTGCCTAAACTCACGTATCTAACTGTGTGCTGGAGACCTCCCTTATCTCACGCCGTCCAACGTCCTGATCTCCCCCAAAGCTGTCCTCCTGCATCTACCCCACCTCAGTTAACGAAAACTCCACGTTCTAGGTACTCAGGCCCTAAACCTGGATTCCTCTCTCTGCCCACAATCTGCATACCCCACATCCACTCCAAGAGCAAATCCCATCTGCTCCACCTTGAAAATATACCCAGAATCTGACATTTCTCACCCCACCCTCTTGTCCAAGCCAGCAGCCCCTCCACAGGCTGAGTGCGGAGGCCTCTTCTCACTCTATTCCTGCCTCCCCCAAACCCCTGTCCAAACGGCAGCCAGAGAGATGACGGTAGAACTAGGTCCAGATCACATCCCTCCTCCGCCCCACCCCCTCCAGTGGCTCCTCATTGAACTCAGAAGCCCCACCTCTGCCCTCTGACCACATCCCCTTCTTCTCCATCAGCCAGACCCTGCCCAGCCACACTGGCCTCCCTGCTGGCTCTCACCCACTCCAGGGCCTTTGTTCTTGCCACTCCTCTGCCTGGAACAGCCTTGACTACATACCTGCTTAGCCACATCTGTCACCTCCTTCAGGTTCAAGCTTCAATGTCAGCTTCTCTGTGAGGCTTCCCTGACCTCCATTCACACCCCGATGCCTTCCCTCCTCGATTTCCCCCTGCCCCCCGCCCCCGTACACCTATCAGCATCACCATGTGACCTGCTTCGCATTTCTCTTAGGCATTTATTTTATTGCCAATCCCCTGCCCTAGAATGTGAGCTCCACAGGGCAGGGGGTTCCTGCTGACCTGTTCACTGCTGTGACTCCCTCCTGGAACGGTGTCTGGAACAGTAACTGGGCACCCAACCAACATGTGTGGAATGGATAAACCTGTACCCTTTCACCGCTGGTAATATTCACAATACTTTTTCTGTATATTGGCTTTTTCATTCCAATAAATATATTTTAAAAGGAAACTTTATATTACTGCCCTGGAGGGGGCACCACTACCACTAGCCTAGAATAGAAGGAAACAGTAAAAATGAGAATAAAGCAAATGCTCTAAGGCTCTGGGGACCCCATGGCCTATCTAAGGGCTGAACCCGCTCCTGCTTTCTCCCTGTGAGGAAGTGAGATTCACAAGATATACAGAGGCAGTAAAGACAGGCCAGCACCTAGCAGAGACCTGCCCCTGGACCTGAGCAGAGAACTTAAAGAAATAAAAAACAAATCCAGAATTGAAAAGGCAATGGCTTTCTTCTGGGAGCCATCTCTTGGGCTGTGCTCAGATATCCCCGGGGAATCTGCCTCCTTGCAGCTTAATTAATCTCACAACAATCCTGAGATCATGCTGTCATCAGCCTCATTTACAGGTGAGGAGTCTGACGCTGAGATGGGAACTGGCCCGAACTCACAGAGCCAATATGTTAGACGGGCAGAGACTAGAATTGGAGCGCTTGTCAGACTCTGGGGCCAAAGCCCTTCTAGGCTGACCTGGCCTGGCTGTCGGGGCAGTTTCGGGGGAGGCGATAACAGGGATAGAAGCACCCAGGTGCCAGCCCTGCTCTGGGAAGCACAGCCTGGCCACCAGGGACTTTTGTTGAACTCTGGGAGGGAAGGGTATCCTCTTTCTTCTGTGTGGGCACTGGGTGTACTCTCTTTGTTCTGGACGAGGAGTGGGGAGTGTGTAGACCAGAGCTTTACGGTGCCTCGCCACCACCAGATGAAGGGACAACCCATCTCAGAACAGAGCCCATCCCCCAGGGAGGCCAAGACACATGCAGCGGAATTTGACATCACTGGAGCCTCTGCGTCCCTCTGGGCTTGATCTGACTGGCCCTTGGCTTCCCCATGATAAAGTTTGGTTTAACCAGATGAGCTGGATTCTTTTTCCCTGTGCAAAGAAGAATCCTAATTTATACAATTTTCACTATAGCACTTCCTGCTCCACCTATAAGCAAGATGGAACCTCTCCCATTTTCATGAAAAAGATAAGAAAACAGTAAAGCTAAGTCCCCGCTTTCACCCCATCACCTCCAGTTCTCTCCCGCCTTCAACCAGGTTTCTCCAAAGAGTCACCGCCACGTGTCGCTTCTGATCCTTCCCTTCCTAGGTCCCCTTGCCTGTTGTCATCTGCTTCCTGTCCCCTACTGGGAATGGAGGCTTTTGCCAGTGTCATAGCGACCTGACTGTGGCCAAATCCCATCAATATAGGATAAACAACAGTATTGTTAACCTTTGTTAACAAAACAACGGACTGAAAGAATTGACTGTAAACTTAAAACCTTAAAAATATCAGTACTTCCAGCTTTGTTTCTCCAAGAGAGGCCCAAAAGCCACAGCAACCTTTGGTCTGCCACCCCCAAGTCTCAGGGACACCCCAGTGCCCAGACTTTGGTTTCTAAGACCTTCTTCACCAAAGGAAAACAGAGTTCCTCGGAACATTAAAAAAAAAAAAATTTGGAGTGGGGGGACAGTCCAGAATGTCCTGTTGTGGCCAGGAAGTAAGGCCACCCTCAGAAATACCAGAAAGCAGGGGAAAGATGATGGAACCATCAAAAGTCTCCCCCAGTGCTGGCCAACCCACTACAGGCATCAAAAGTTGTTAATGGAAATATAGTTCATTTGAATAAATTCACTCTGTGAAAGGTCATGGCTATGATGATACTCAAAAGTGAAACGTTACCATAATGCCTTCAGAGAGGGTTGTAGTATAAGAAAGACGACTGCCATGTGACTTGTTTGAATTTTTATGGAACTTATTAAGTTGGGATGTGTTAGTCTGTGTATCTATCTTGTCTCTTTTATTGGTGTTAACTAATTAGAGAGACATGTTTGCTTTAGCTGTGTAATCAGAAAAGCGTAAACTCAGAGCCCTGGGCTGGAGGCTGGGGGCAGGCAGAAACTGCGCCATGAAAGGAAAGGCTGACTTGTGGTGGTCTCACAGGACCACCGGGTTGATGAGGCTCCTTCAGGTACGCAGTGTGGGGTCACCCTCGGCTGTCCAGGAGAAGGAGCGTTCACAGAAAATGTCCACAATGATTAACTAGCCAAGAGTCACCCCAGGAGAGACAGTAAAGCCCTGTCTCCTAGCCAAGGACCAAGGTCAAACATCCTGATGCAGTGACCTCAGCTTATCTTGGGAGATTATCACAAACATGAGAGGGGATCCAAATTCCATCAACAAAGCCCCGGGGAGAAACCACAACAAATACAGCAAAATCCCTAAGAAGAAATAAAAGCCAAGTTGGAAGTGATGCTCACTGTCTTGACGTTTTACAAGAGTTTTAAGTATAAATGTTATGACAGTGTTGTCCTCAGGTGCAGCCATAAGAAATCTGTAATTGCAGTTTAAATCGACAGGGATTTACTTATTCAAGTTTGTAATCAAGGTTGGAATACTCAAGAAAAATTGGATTTTTAAGTTTTATTTATGAGGTAGAAGAGCTTTAGGGTCCACATAGTTCTAGGGACTGAGATGTCTTGATAGCAACAGCTCTGTCAGCAAATGCAGCAGGCGGCTGCCTCTCTGATTCTCCTGGTGGCATCTGACAGTTGACCATGAACTCTCTGTGCCCTTGGCCTCCTGACCCTCTGACTGGTCATCCTCTAGTGGACTCTTCCTTCTCAACCTACCCGTGCCGCACACAGGAGTCCTCAGGCCCTTTGCCGGCCCCCTCTCTCCTTGCTGTGCACATTCCCCACGTGTCTCCTGTACCTGTGGCCTGGCCTCCGTTCCACCCTGGCCTCCTTCCAAAGCCGAAACCTTGTCCAGCCCGCAGAGGGGTTGCAGGTGTCCAGAGCTACCTCCTGAAATGGCAGCATCAACGCTCCTGGGCCCTCATCTCTCCCACTCCCTTACCCAATCAACCACCAAGTCCTGCCAATTTCACCTTCTCACTCTCTCAAACACGCCTTCTCCTTTCTGTCTCCTTATAGCAGCCCTCAGCTAGCCATCAATCCATCACTCGGTACTTTCTGAGAACTCACAATGTTAAGGTCCTAGAAATACAAGGCGGACCAGGGCCTGCCATTCGGAGCCTAAGCCAGCACTTCTCAAGCTTTACTGTGCACACCAGTCTCGGGGGACTGGTTAAAATGCAGATTTTGATGCTACAGCTCTGAGCTGGGGCCTGTGACTCTTGCATTTCTAAGAGGCTCCCAGGTGCTGCTGCTGCTGCTGCTGGTGGTCCCAGGCCCACTCTTTGAGTACCAAGGTCCTAGATTACACAAGGGTTTTGAGTCTTGCCAAACAGAATGGGCAGAGGGCCATGGAGGAGCCAGGAAGGAGGGGTCTTTTGACCCAAATGACGTTAAGTCCTTCTCCAGAGTCAATGCAATAGATGCTGGTTTCTTTCATCAAATCATTTTCCCTAGGACAGGGCTCTTCTGCTATTTTTGGCTGGATCAGGGAATTTCCCATGATGCTTAGTGAGCCTCTTGCCTCCTGAGCTTGGTAATTAAGATGCCCAAGGCTTTCACCCTGTCTCTGGAGAAAAAAACAAACGACACTGCCTTCGACCCCTTCCTCGCTCACTGCATCCACCCCCGCCTCTGAAAAGGCTTTTGCCTGGCCAGCCCTGTGCTCCTGCACCGGCAGCTCCTGAATGGTCCCCTGCTTCTAAGATACCTCGTCTAATTTTTCTTTCGGAACTTCCCGAAGCTGCCAGGGCTAAGGATGAGGTCCAGCTCTTTTACATTGCCCTCCAAAGGCCACCTTCCTGGACTTCTCCACTGCCTTCCGGCCTAGGATTCACAGGTTTGCTCCAACCAAGAAGAAACATCCTTTCCCTGTTGCTTCTCTGGTCTCCCCAGCCTAAGAATGTCCTTCCCAACTCCTTGACTGACCCTGTAACTTCTTAACAGGATTTTAAAGTGTTTGCTTTCATTTAATTTCTGTGCAAGCTTAGGAGGGACATACTATTTTGACCATTTTGTAGATGACAAATCTGAGGCTCAGAGAGGCTTGGTCACTTACTTCAGGTCACACAACCAGGAAGGCACTGGGTGGAGACTAGAGCTAAGCCTTTCACTCTATCCTTCTGTTGGGTCACCAGAGTTTTGCTCGTTCTTAGCATTTCCTTGTGAGCCATACTTCGATGGAGGGATATCCATGGTGTGATGTGAGCCCAGAAGAGGCTCAACCACCTGTTATGTGCTTGAGCTGACTCATGTCAGCTGGAGAGAGCCGATGGTGGCCATCTCTTCCCAACTCATGTTCAGTGACATCACATTGGTAGCATGAAATTGGCTACGCTGGGAGTATTTACGCCACGGAAGTTGGCAAATGCTACAAATCAGGGCTTCCTTCCTGCAAAGCAAGTGGTTAAACATTAGCCAGCACACCATTGCAACTCACCCAATTCTGGGACGTAGAGACAGCCTCCTGGAGAAGATGACTTCTGAGCTGAGCCTGGCAGGATGGGTCGGGGGTGGGCGGGTGGACAAGTGTTGCCTTCACCTAGAACATTCTACCTGTCTGCTTAAGTCTCACAAAAAGTGAGCAAGTGGTCTATCCTAGAAAGGAAGCAAATGGTTTAGAAGAGAAGAATGCTAGGAGTGCAGAAGGGATTCTAGTTGGAGGACAGAGCAGGTACAAGGGTCACCTGACCTTGTGTTGTCACCTGGGAGAAACAGAGTTTACCCTGCATATGCTTGGAGGCCAGTGGTGGTTTGCCTGCAGGAGAGGGACACAAGTGAACGTTTGGGGGCAAGATCTCCCTGCTGGCAGTGGGAAGGAGTAGAGGATGGCTGAGAGGGCCTGACGAGGAGGCCACTGAGACAACCCACGGAAGAGATGCTGAGGGCTCTAAGACAGCTGTCGAGGGCTGGCTGTGGGTGAACCAGCCCCCTGCAAACTCCATGAAACCCTGGCTGACGGGTACTGTGGGGTGGGGAGAGAGGCAAGCGTCTAGAAGGAAGCTTGGGCTCCTGGATGCCAGTCACTTGAGACAGAACACCTGGGCGGTGGGTTAATTTTGGGGGAAAAGATGGTGAATTCAAGTTACGTGTGTGTGATATGCATTTGAGGCACCTGGGCCAGCCAGGTGGGTGGTCAAAGGCAGACGGGCATTGGAGCTGGATCTCCAAACACAGATCTGAGCTGGAGATACACAGTTGGAGGTCATTGGCTCAGAGTGATGGACACCTGGACAGAGCTCTGAGGGGCACCAGTGTTCAAAAACCCATCAGGAGAGTCGCCAGATGTCCACTATCAGGGTGGGGTTTTTTTTTCTCTTAAAAATAATGAGATCTTCCAGTTTCCGGTCCAGCATGTAAAGAACTTGAAAGTCATCACTCCCATTCTCCCAAAAAGAAAAAAATCTGAACAAACTGAAAATCAATAACTCTTCTCAGATCCCTCAGAGAACTGAGGTCACAGGGCAAATCAGTGGCCTGAAAACTGGAGTGAGAGGTGGAGGCAGAGCAGAAGCCCACAGCTAGAGCCAGCGCTGGCAGGACACTCATACGGCGGGTGACAATTGCCGGGGACTCCAGCGTAGATTAGCCTGAGAGTTAAAAACGTAAGGGGACCCCAAACTTTCACGCTTTGGGCAGGGAGAGGGGAAACCAATTATTTGGAAATACGTCATGAGCATTCTGTTCTCTGTAATGTAAGGGCAATAAAAATTGTTCTCTACCCTCTTAGGGTTTCTAGCTGGGACTGACATAAAAGAGATTAACAGCAGAAAAGCATACGGACTTTATTTACGTATAAGTGGGAGCCCTCACAACAAAAACAAAGACCCAGAGAAGTGACTGAGACCCAAGTGAATTAACAGTTAGGGTTAGCTGGGACTTCCCTGGTGGTGCAGTGGTTAAGAATCCGCCTGCCAATGCAGCGGACACAGGTTCGATCCCTGGTCCGGGAAGATCCCACATGCCGCGGAGCAACTAAACCCGTGTGCCACAACTACTGAGTTTGTGCTCTAGAGCCTGCGAGCCACAACTACTGAGCCTGTGTGCCACAACTACTGAAGCCCGCACGCCTAGAGCCTGTGCTCTGCAACTAGAGAAAGCCCGCGCGCAGCAACGCAGCCAAAACCATAAATAAATAAATTAATTAAAAAAAAACAATTGGGGTTAGCAATTGTGGACAAGTAACTAAATTACATGGGAGGTCTATAGGGAGATAGGAGTTATTGAAACAAAGCCTGTTTGTATGGATATCTCTTGGCCTTACCTCCCTCCCTCTGGTGATAGGAATGTTATTTCCTCCTAGTACAGAGAGGGCACCTTTCATGTGGAAATTTTATCTCCTGCTTTCAGAAAGAAAAGGAAAGTCAGAGTGTGCCCTTCATCCCTATGCTGTTTCTCAAGTGCTTTGAAGTAAAAATAACTGAACCCCTTCGGTAACAAGGCCAGCCCTTAAGGGAAAGGACCTTCCTAGCGCCTTATCCCACCTGGGAAAGGGAAATTAGTCAATTCCATCCACTCTGGCTTTCTGATCCTACATAGGGAAGAAAAAAAGGGCTAATAAGCTCCTCTGAAATTCACAGCCCGGGGACTCTGGCCCACTGAAAAAAATGACAGCAGACTTCCCTGGTGGCGCAGTGGTTAAGAATCCACCTGCCATGCAGGGGACACGGGTTCGTGCCCTGGTCTGGGAAGATCCCACATGCCGCGGAGCAACTAAGCCCATGTGCCACAACTACTGAAGCCCATGCTCCACAACAAGAGAAGCCACTGCAATGAGAAGCCTGTGTACTGCAAACGAAGAGTAGCCCCCTCTCGCTGCAACTAGAGAAAGCCCGCATGCAGCCCAACACAGCCATAAATAAATAAATAAATTTATTGAAAAAGAAGAAAACAATGACAGCAGCCATGAAGATTTAATTATAAGATTATAGAATGTTTCTCCTTCATAACCTTCCAAAACAGAAAGCACCAGGCCCAGATCGTTTCGCTGGTGGATTCTACCAAACATTTGAAGAAGAAATGACACAGAAGCAAAGGAGACACTTTCCTAACATTCTATGAGGCCAGCATTACCCTAATACCAAAACCAGATGAAGACATTATAAGAAAGGGCAACTATACAGTTCATACAGCTCAATATCAAAAAAACAAACAACCCAATCAAAACAATCGGCAGAAGACCTAACTAGACATTTCTCCAAAGAAGACATACAAATGGCCAACAGGCACATGAAAAGATCCTCAACATTACTAATTATTAGAGAAATGCAAATCAAAACTACAATGAGGTACCACCTCACACTGGTCAGGATGGCCATCATTTAAAAGGCTACAAATAGGGCTTCCCCGGTGGCGCAGTGGTTCAGAGTCCGCTTGCTGATGCAGTTCGTGTCCCGGTCCGGGAAGATCCCACGTGCCGCGGAGCGGCTGGGCCCGTGAGCCGTGGCCGCTGAGCCTGCGCGTCCGGAGCCTGTGCTCTGCAACGGGAGAGGCCACAACAGTGAGAGGCCCGCGTACCGCAAAAAAAAAAAAAAAGAAAGAAAAAGAAATGGGGGACAAAAAAGGCCTCTGTTCCCGGGAGCCCCACAGGGTCCCATTCGATGTCATTTTCACGAAACTGCAAAGTTCAGACACCTCCTCTGAGCTCCCGTGGCCCCTGCACACACCGTGCTGCTGCCTCAAAGTCAGCTCCCCTGGCTTCACAGCTGGGCAGGATGCGGGCTCAGAGACTTTCAGGGACTCGCCACTCTGCTGCTCCCCCAGCCCCTTCTCTCCTGAGAGCTGCTCCCCCACCCTCCCCAGCCTCGTGGGCCCGGTGGCTGGCCCTCACCACCCCCCGAGCCAGGTTGGGGTGCCCCTGCATCACTGCCTGGTCGCCAGGCCTGGCTGGGCCCGTTCCTGCAGGCTCTCTGTCCTCAGCCTCAGGAGGCCTGGGTCAGCCACTGAGCCTGTGTGGTCCTGGCTGAGCCCCTGGCCTTCTCCGGGCTTCAGCTTTCTCCTCTTGCAGATGGAAGGAGGATGCCCGCCCCCAGCAGCAGGAAAAGCCATGGCCGTGCAGGGTGCAGCTCACCCTGGAGCGAGTTTGGATTCTTCCGCGGGTGAGGGTCCTGAGCCCTCCTGTGGGGCTTAAAACATCTCCCTTCCTACCCTGTGCTCTCCTGAGTTCTCGTAGGCTGGGGCTTGGCTGTGGGAAGAATGTCTGGCCTGCGTTTCCTTCCGGTGTCCACCAGGCCCCACCGTCCCCGTGGGACCTCGGGTGAAACACGTCATCTCTCCGAGGCAGAAATAAGCATAATTACTCTGCGCAGCACACTCTCAGGGTGGACGGGAACACCTGCTCACAGCAGGAACTCAGCACACGTAGAGCTTGTACTGCTTCTTTGCTTCCTTAGAGTATGTACCTCGTAGTAATTGCTCTTAACAAGATGGGATCATCTTGTAAAGCTCAGATGCTGCCTGATTGCACCTGAGGGCTGCCCAAGTGTCCCTGCAACTGTTATTTCCAGGTCCCCTGTGTGTGTGGAGGTGGCATCGGGACCAAGCATGATGGTGAGCATCCTGGGCGCCGAAGGTCCTGCCCGCCCCCCCCCCCACACACACACTTTTTGGGATGACGGATGTGTCCCCAGCATGCCCCATCTTGCTGGGTGGTTTCTCCAGGTGCCCAACTGCCCCTGTCAAAGGCTAGGCATAGATCCAGCCAGGCCTCTCGTCACCCTGAGTGTAGGTCCACGGTTGGCCGATGACCAATGGCCTCAGCCTGGGCCCAGGTCCTTCCTCACTACTGTTGATGAAAAGTTAAGCAATAGTCGATCTAAGACAGAAATGGAAAATTTTATTCGAGCCAACCTGAGGACTGTAACCCAGGAGACAGTCCTTCAGAAAGCTCTGAGGACTGCTCTGCCCGTGAGAGGTCAAGGAGCAGTGACATAAATATTTGAGACAAAGGGTTATACGTCAAATGACATGTTACTGACAGTTTACACACTCCAGAACTACGTGTGGAAGGCAAGTCATAGGTCGTCGTGGCCTCTTACAAGCTTAAGGAAGGTTGTCTCCTAAGGGGTTTTGACCTTTGGTGAGATTAAGAAGGAATGTTTTCTCCTAAGAAGGTCTGATTAAGGCAGACACACAATATACAGGAAAGGGGAGGGAGGAGGCCCAAACGGACAAAGAAAAGGTTTATATTTAAATTTTTCTCATCTTGCTGTGTTACTGGAACTTCATTTCATCGTTATAAACTACAGCCCCGTGGGTTCTGCTTTCCCATCAGCCAGAGCTCTGGCTGCCCGTCCTCTGAGCACCCACCGCGGGGCTGGCTCGGCTCCAGGGCCTTCTGGGCCTCTGTTCCCCAAACAAAAGGCAAAATCAGGAACACACACGGGGAGGGAGCATGACGACCAGGTCGCTTCGCCCTCCCCGAGCCTTGCGAGGTGGGACCGGAGGAAGAGAAGGGGGGACCACAGCCAGCAAGGGGCCAGCAGCCAGGGCTGAGTTGGGCTTTTGAGCTGGGCCCCAGGACCCCAGGGCTCTGAGAAAGCCAAGAGCCAGGCTTTCTACTTAACCTTCTTCCGTAGGCGCTGGGCCCAGACACAGCAGGGCCAAGGCAAGGTCCCCCACGGCCAACATTTCACTAGAAAAACTGCTCCCGTGGAGGTGAGGCCTCCCAAAGGGCGAGGCCGGGGTGAGTGGAGAGCGAGGGCCATGCCAGCTGTGCACACCCGCTGGTCCCCGTCCTGCCGCCTGAGCTCAGAGCCCGGTTAGTCTTTGTGGGGGGCCTGAGGCTGGGCCCGCAGCTCCACGGGGCTCTGGCTGTCTCCCAGGTCGGCAGGATGAGGCTGCGCCTGGGTGGGATCTAACTTTCTCTCTCTGACTACCCCGCTTTAAGCTGCTTAGGCCTGTCATCTGTAGTAAAGCCAAACAGGATATAAAAATAGTCCCCTAAGGAGTGATCTAGTGGTTAGGATTCCGGGCTTTCACTGCCGTGACCCGGGTTCAATCCCTGGGGGAACTGGGATCCCGCAGGCCACGAGGCATGGCCAAAAAAAAAAAAAAAAAAAAAAAAGGAAAGAAAAAGTCCCCTAATCGACTTAAAAATGGTTCCCCAGAAAAGCAGGACAGTTGCTGCCCAGAATGTGCCAACCATTTAGGAACCAAGAGAGGACTTTAAATTGTCCTTCGTATCACAGACACATGTGGGAGGGGGTGACAGGCGTTCCTGGTACTCAGGCGGCATTGAGAGGCATTGTCCCTGGGTCCCCCTGCGGGGCAAGGGGAGAGAGGAGGGGCAGAAACGCCAGGGCCCCCCAGTCCCTCTAGGCCAGAGGAGGAAGGGGCCGGAGGCCACACCGGACTCCCCACCACACACCCCATGGTCCACCTGCCTTGGGCTTCCTTGGGTGTCACCCAGCTGTTCATCCTCCAGGAGACTGTGGGCCATTCAGAGCGCCAGTTTCCTCATCCTCAAAGTAGAAATAATATCCATCCTTCCCTCCCCGATTCAGAGTGAAGTGCCGGCTACCTGGGGGCCTGGGCAGGGAGGGCACCATGGAGGTGGACAGGGTAACCCTCTCGCCATGAGGGCTTGTGCTTCTGTGGTCCGTGGCCTCACTCCCTTGTCCTCCCAGGACACTTGTCAGGCTGTCTGTCCACACAGCTTTGGCCCTAACCATATTATCTGGGCATCTGGCTCCAGTTCTGGCAGATTCCCTTGCTGTTCCACTCTCCAAATGGATAAGACAAGCAGATTAAATACCAATTATGTCTCCAGGATCCATGGCTGGGTTTTCCTGGCCTGATGTGGTATTTTTCTGAGTAAGAGGAAGAAATCATCGAGGCAGACTCCTGCCATTTCCGAAGCGCCTTCGGTCTTCTGGGTGAGTTCCAGGAAGACTCTCTTACCACCACTACCCCTACCCTCCAAACCCTGTCTGCATCTCCTCCAGGAAGCCCCAGGAACGTCTCAGCTACAGCCACCCTGAAATATGTCCCCTCCTCAGGTGGGTTTGCCTTTCTCTTTGGGCTCCGAGACCCTGTCCTCCAGCCGGAGCCAGCCAGGAGCAATGGACCAGAGTCACAGCCCCTCTCCGGTTGCAGGACGCTCTGAGAACTGTAAAGTCACCTCAAATGCTCGTCGTTGTCATCACCATTCTCCTTCAAAACAGCCATGGAGCTGGATGTGTCTGGATTCAAATTCCAGCTCTACCGTGTGAGCACGACCTGTGTGCTGTGGGTAAGTCCCCTGGCTCCCGGGCCTCAGTCTCCTCCCCAGCACAATGGGGACGATAGTGAATCATAGGCAAGGCCCGGGTAGGGCCAGCCACACCACAGGGCTCAGCAAATGGGGCCGATTTCAGGGTAGCATCTGCCTGGCCCCTGCTTGTCCTTCCAGCACAGGTGTGGTCCTTCAGTTTTAAGGAAAATTTTAAGAAGATTCACAATTGTGTGTGTGTTTTTTAAATAAATTTATTTATTTAGTTGTTTACGTTTGGCTGCACCGGGTCTCCGTTGCTGCACGCAGGCTTTCTCTAGTTGTGGAGAGTGGGGGCTACTCTTCGTTGCGGCGCGTGGGCTTCTCATTGCTGTGTCTTCTCTTGTTGTGGAGCACGGGCTCTAGGTGTGTGGGCTTTAGTAGTTGCGGCACGCAGGCTCAGTAGTTGTGGCTCATGGGCTTAGTTGCTCCACGGCATGTGGCATCTTCCCGGACCAGGGCTTGAACCCGTGTCCCCTGCATTGGCAGGAGGATTCTTAACCACTGCGCCACCAGGGAAGCCCTCACAATTGTTGAGATAAGAGAAATAACATGTAAGAGTTCAAAAACTAACAATAGTAACAATAACATACAGCTTTAATAAATGGTGTTGAGTCAATGGGATATCCATATGGATATAAGTGAGTTTCAACACCATTCCCCATATAAGGGAGCAGGACCCTATGGGGCCTTCCTAGGACAGAACCACCCCTGCAAAGTCCTCTGCCTGCCTCTTGTCTGTAGAAAAACTTTAGTCAAACAATACATTTAATCAGAAAAATGAAAAAACACAGACGCAAAGGAAAATAGTCAAACAAGACAAAATAATAATAGTTTAGTCATTAAACAAAGTCAAGGACCTTTATTTCCTCCTCAAGGGCTTTAGATAATATTCTGAGCCGCGTCCTTTGTGCTCTTTTATAGGCACTGAAACCCCCACCAGGTGGAAGGAGTTAACTACATGATGACCAGGCTGTAGCCATGACATAAGCTCCTCCATCTTACACAATTCAGGGAACTGGCCTCAAGGAAATGAGAACAAACCGACCTTGGAACTGAAAATTAACTGTATTTAAAATAGTCAAGATGACCCTGATCAGACCACCAGTGACCAATTTTAAGATGATTTTCAGAGCTAACTGTGTTGTTCTGCATGTAGCCTCCTTACACCCCTGCCTACGCACCCCAGAGATTCCCCTTTAAAAACTCTGGCCCCTCGGGACTTCCCTGGTGGCACAGTGGTTAAGGCTCCGCACTCCCAATGCAGGGGGCCCAGGTTGGATCCCTGGTCAGGGAACTAGATCCCACATGAATGCCGCAACTAAGAGTTTGCATGCCACAACTAAGAAGCCCGCCTGCCGCAACTAAGACCCAGCACAACCAAATAAATAAAAATATTTAAAAAGCAAAACAAAACAAAAAAACTCTTGCCCCTTGATCAACAAAGGGGAGTTGGTTCTTTGGGACATGACTTCACCTTCTCCCCAGGGTTCCAAGTTTCCTCAATAAAGCTATATTTCCTTTTACGCAACACTTGTCTCTAAGTATTGGATTCTTTCTTTCTTCTTTTCTTTTGGGGGGGGGGGGCTGTGCCCATGTGGCATGTGGGATCTTAGTTCCCCGACCAGGGATCAAACACATGCCCCCTGCGCTGGAAGCTCAGATTCTTAACCACTGGACCACCAGGGAAGTCCCATCAGTATTGGATTCTTGAGCAACGAGCAGCCAAACCTGAATTTGGTAACACCCATACCATACATACATATCAACTCCCAGTGTATTGAGAATCAAGCAATGAGAAAAGCGAACAAAGCTTCTAGAAGAAAACAAGGGAATATCTTTATTGGGTTATGCAAAGCCTTCTTAAAGAGGACACAAAAAGCGCTAACCATAAATGAAATGATTGATAAATTAGGCTACACTAAAATTAAGAATTTCTGTTCATTAAGAGAGAGAAAAAGGTAACAGACAGAGTGGGAAAAGATATTTGCAACAAAGAACTTCCCTGGTGGCGCAGTGATTAAGAATCCGCCTGCCAGTGCAGGGGACACAGGTTCGATCCCTGGTCCGGGAAGATCCCACATGCTGCAGAGCAACTAAGCCTGTGCGCCACAACTATTGAGCCTGCGCGCTACAGCCTGTGAGCCACAGCTACTGAGCCCGTGTGCCAAACTACTGAAGCTCACGCAACTAAAGCCAGTTCTCCGCAACAAGAGAAGCCACTGCAATGAGAAGCCCGCGCACCGCAACAAAGAGTAGCGCTACCCTGCTCGCTGCAACTAGAGAAAGCCCACGTGCAGCAACAAAGACCCAGCACAGCCAAAAATAAATAAATAAATTAAGAAAAAAGATATTTGCAATATAAATTTATGACAAAGGTCTGTATCTAGAATATATAGGAAACTCCTACAAATCAATATGATAAAGAAGATCAAAACAGGAGCGAATGACTTCACAGAAGAGGATCTGGAAAAGGTCAGTAATAAAAGCGTGGACGTGCAGATGTGTTAGTCATCAAGGAATGAGGTTAAAGGTGTGTTGTGATATCATAGCACTGTTCACCTGCCAGCAGGTTTCGAGTGAAAAGACAGACGCCACTCACTGCCGGCGAGACTGTGGAGGGGGAGGAACTGGGGCACCCACGCTGCTGGTGAGGGTGCCCATGGTTACAGCCTCTTTGGAAGACATTTTGGCAATATCTTCCGAAGACACACACCCTATGACCTGGCAGCTCCACCCCAGGTACATACGACAGAAAGTGCACAGATGTTCCCCCCAAATCTCATACCTGAACGTTCACAGCAGCTTCATTCATAATAACCCCAAACCAGAAACAACCCAGAAGTCTCAACAAGAGAACGGATACACACCCGTGGTGTATTCACAAAATGGAAAAGTAGCGCTGAAAATGAGCAAATCACAACAACCGCGTGGACAAAGCCACCAATACAATATTGAGTGAGAAAATGTAGACCCGCAAAAAGGAACAAAGCAAGCAGTGCTGACTGCGGTTTGAGAAGACCTCACGATGGGAGACAGTGACTGGGAAGGGGCCCAAGGTGCTGGTGCTGGTTTTATGGGGGCATCACTTGTGAAAATCCAGTCTGCTGTGTGTATCTTTGTAGTCATGGAATACTTAATTCGAGAACTTACTTTAAAAAAGAAACCGTAATAATTTTAAAAACCAACTCCAAATCCTGTCCCCAGGAGAAAGCTGACAGGTTGACAGTTTTTCCTAAATGCATTTTTCCCCAGATTTACAATGCATATCAAGCCTTAGATCATGTTGATTCCCAATTCTTCATTTCTACTAAACTGGAAAATTCGATAGGCCATCGGGGTTGACTGGAACCTGCAATGGTCAGTTTTATGTCAATGTGGCTGGGCTATAGCGCGCAGCTATTCGATCAAACACTGATCCAGGACTTCCCTGGTGGCGCAGTGGTTAAGAATCTGCCTGCCAATGCAGGGGACACGGGTTCGAGCCCTGGTCCGGGAAGATCCCACATGCCGCGAAGCAACTAAGCCCTCGCGCCACAACTACTGAAGCCCGCACGCCTAGAGCCCGTGCTCCGCAACAAGAGGAGCCACCGCAATGAGAAGCCTCCACAGCTCAACGAAGAGTAGCCTCCGCTCGCCACAACCAGAGGAAGCCTGCGCGCAACAACCAATAAAATAAATTTATTAAAAAAAAAAAAAGATGCTGTAGAAACCTTGGTCCTAACCACGGGTGCTCCCGTGTGTATGTGCGATACACGTGTTAACACACCTGTGTTTGCTTTTCTCTTGTTAATCTGCCTTTAGTCAGTCTAATTCTACAGGGCCCCAGCCAGAGAACCTAGGAGGGTAGAAGGAAAAAGAATTTTTCCGCCCCTATACTTACTACACTGAAGCCAGGTTGGGCCTCTCTCAGCCTCTCCTCCAAAGCCTGAGGAACTCGGGGAGGGGCAGGACAGAGGCCTGAACAGGGACAGAAGGGGCACAGGGAGCCTGCTGGGTGCTGGATGATGGTCACTCGGGCGTGTGCTGAGAGCACACGGCGGGTGCTTCAGTGAAGGAAGGAATGAGACCACTTCCGTGAGGCCACCCTGCAGAGGGGGACCCCAGGCTGGCACCCCCCACACCCGCATTTACCCATGTGACCTGAGCACATCCTGGGCACACTCCGTGCCTCTGTGCTTTCTCCGTGAAGAAAGGCAGGGATGCCTTACCTACCTTCGGGGGCCTCACCCAAGGGCCCAAGCCACAGGCCTACTGTGTGCAGGCGGGCCCCACTAGGCACCTCATGCACTTCCTGTGGTTCCTCCCATCGTTCCTCCCACCGCGAGGCGGTGGGCCCTGCTCTCCTCCCCGTTTGGACGATGAAGCGGTGAAACTGTCATCGCCCCTCGTAGCCTGTTAACCTCCTGAACAAGCTCTTAACCACCACCCGTGAGGGTTATTCCCAGCAGAGGCCGCCGCTGGGGAAAGGCCCGGAGGAGAGACAGAGCCTGGCTGCCCCTGGGCCCGCGGGGGGCCGACAGGGGGGCGACCCGAGGGGTCTGTGGACCACTCTGAGGGAGCTGGCGGGGGGCGCGAGCTGGGGGGACAGCAGGGCCTCTGTGTGTAAGCGAGCAGCTGGAGGAGGGGCCCCCGGGGCTGCAGAGTCCCCCCGGCCGGGGACAGCTGGGGCCAGCTCGTGTGGAGGCCGTGGGGTTGGGCACACGTGGGAAGGAGGCGCTGCACTAGCTCTCCGCACGCGGAAGGTGGGAGCGGCGGCAGGGCGGCCAGAGCAGCGGGGCAGGGGCCTGGCAGGTGCCGCTCTCACCAAGGCCCCGGTGGTCCTTGGAGGACCAGGTGCGGGTGCGTTGGGGAGGCGAGGGGTCGCAGGGGCCGGTGTGAGGGAGGAGGGTTGACTCAAATGCCCGGCAGGGTTCACCTAAACTCAGGCGGAGCCCTGGGTGCCTGAGCCCCACGTGCAGCCCGGGGCTGTCTGCGCCGCTGAAAGGGAGGCCAGGGCCCACACCTGTGGTGTGCGGTGCAGACGAGGGCGCAGTGACCCAGCCGACAGGACGGTCAGAGAGTGCAAGAGAGGAACTGGGCGCTCAGAAGACTGAGCTCATGTCTGGTGCAGGGCAGCAGGGTGGGGACGGGGGCAGGAAAAGGGTGACCCAGGCGTGGGGAGTCAGCACCAAATCCTCAGGGCAAAGCTGGGACACACAGCGGGCAGGGGGCCCCCATGACCCGGCGCCTCGGGCCCCGGAGAGGGACCAGCCCAGAGGGTGGCGGCCAGGGGAGGAGCCTGTGTGGTCAGAGATACCCCCGGTGTCTCCGTCCGTCTGTCTATCCATCTGTCCAGGCCGGGCCCACGGCTGGCGCTCCTGCCACTGCACTGCTGTTTTCAGCGAGACAAATGACCTGGGTGGGCAGAATGATAAGAACTACAAATAGAGGAAAATGGACCCGGAATGGAAGGGACGGGAGAAAGCACAGGTGCCTTTGTAAATGGATCACATGACTCAGCGCAAACAAGGGTGTCTGAGCCACGTAACCACAGAGAGCACAGCAGTTTTCGGGTCTGGGAGGAAGGTCAGTGACACCACATCCTGAGCGCAGGAGCACCGCTGGGGGAGGGCTGGGGCCTCAGGGTCTGACCCTGGGAGGTCACGGTCACCCCGAGTCCCAGTGGCAGACCCAGACCCTGACGCCGGGCTTCCCGAATCCTCTTACGCCACTGCCGCCGCCCACCGCGTGTCCTGGGCGGTTGCCACCCGTCTGCCCACCTTAGCGACCTGCTTTTTATGGCAGTGGGCCCGCCGGGCTCTTGGGGGTGTGGGCAGGGAAAGCGTTATGAACAAACCAAAACGAGTGGTGGTGAAAGAGATGGCTGGAAAGTGTGCCTAAAACAGGGATTGCGGCACAGGGTTAGTGGTGCCGGGTTAAGTCTGTCCAGGGTTCGAGCCCCAGAGTCCTGCCTGAGGCCCGGCCCAGCTCCTGCTGCAGCACCTCCTGTCACGCTAGCACATCACCCTCTGCGGGGCAGGGCTGGGAAGACGGAATCCCTTCCCTCAAAATGTGTTCCAGCCACGGGTCTAGGCACTGGCAGAACCCGTGAACCAGATGGACCAACAACCCCGTCCTCAGGGCGCTTGTGTTCTACCAGTGCTGGGAAGACACAAGCAATAAACAGGACGAGGGAGGGAACTGCGGGAAAAGGCGAAAGGAGAGCAGGACTTGGGGCATCAGAAGTGTCTGGGGGAGGGCTGCAATTTCTAGAAGGGAGATCGGGGTCACTGAGAAGGAAGAAGACCTGAGGGTGGGGCCTTAGGTGGGAGGAGGGGCACGCTGGCCAGCACCCAGGAGGCCGGCCCAGGTCCGAGAGGGGCCCGGCACAGTGGAGGTCTGGGGGAGGCGCTGACAGCTGGAAGGGGCCAGCGAGGAGACCCCGGGTTCCCGACGTGGCGTGGCACGATTTGGGGGAGAGTCACATTGGAGCCAGGTGCTCAGGCTGAGCGTCCAGAGGCGAGAAGGACACAGGTGTCCTGAAGCCTCAAACTGCCTGTGAGCAAGTGGGAGGGGGGAGTCTGGCCGGAGTCCTGGCGTCCGTCTGAGGCCTTCGGGTAGGCTCTGCTCGGGCCCCCAGCACCACCCAGGCCCCCCAGGCTCCCGACCCCCTTGGGAGCCCCATGGTCTCACTGTTGTGCTCAAGCTCACTGGGAAAGCCCCCTCCAGGCAGCACCTACATCTCCATTCACATCCATTTACCTACATTCCCAACAGCTCTTTAAGGTGATCAGAAAATGCTGCATTTTCACAGAGAGCTTGTTCTGGTAAAACGTCTCCTTCCCCTTCCCCTTTCTCTCCCTTTGCTTTTCCCAATTTCACAGAAATTCCTGGCCCTCACTGGCTTTGCTCTCAAGAACAAAAGCATAATAAATAGCTTTTTCGAAGCGCCACTGCTTAACCCTACAGCCCAGTCTCGGCCAGTTTCCTTCAGGTCCTTGGACTGTCATATCACCATTTACTTTTTTAAAAAATTAATTAATTTATTTTTGGCTGCTTTGGGTCTTCGTTGCTGCGCGCGGGCTTTCTCTAGTTGTGGCGAGCGGGGGCTACTCTTCGTTGCGGTGCGCGGGCTTCTCATTGCGGTGGCCTCTCTTGTTGTGGAGCATGGGCTCCAGGCAGCCGGGCTTCAGTAGTTGTGGCACGCAGGCTCAGTAGTTGTGGCTCGCGGGCTCCAGAGTGCAGGCTCAGTCGTTGTGGTGCACAGTCTTAGTTGCTCCGCGGCACGTGGGATCTTCCCGGACCAGGGCTCGAACCCGTGTCCCCTGGATTGGCAGGCGGATTCTTAACCGCTGCGCCACCAGGGAAGCCCACCATTTTCTTTTTTAGTCAATAGATCCCAAATGTGATTTGTTAGAACAATTATTAACTAACATCTTTAGTATTTGAAGCACTCATGCAAATTGATTACGAAACAAAACACCACGGGGCGGGTAGTGCTGTGAGGTGGGGTGAGCCCACCCAGATGGGGCTCCTGCCAGCCCTGGCCCTGCGGTCCAGAGGCCCTTCGCGTGAAGAAGTTCAATGATGGAGAAAAGCAAGGCCACATTCAGAGTCGGGGGGAGGACCTTTCACTGAGTCTCACTCGCTCCCTCCGTAAAATGGGAACATAACCTGCTCGGAGGTTTTCCTGCAGGTGGACTGAGCCCAGGCCCCAGCCTGGAGCAGGGCTAACTCAGTGTGGGAGCGTCTCATGGACCCTGTTATGGACGGAATTGTGTCCCCCTAAAGTTCAACATGACTGCATTTGGAGATGGGGCCTTTAAGGAGATAATTAAGGTTAAAGGGGCCCAGATCCCACAGGACTGTGCCCTTACAGTAAGGGGAAGGGACAACAGAGGGACCTCTGGCTCTCTCCGAGGAAAGGCTGGATGAGACACAGAAGAGAAGGCAGCTGTCTGCAAGCCCGGGAAAGAGTCCCTTCCAAAGCCACCCTGAGCCTGCACTTCTCGCCTCCAGGACTTTGAGAAAGTACATTCCACCGTTTAGGCTGCCTGGGCTGTGGCACCTTGTTAGAGCAGCGTTTTGGGCTTGAAAGATGCCACTCTGCGAGGGAGTGGCGAGGGAGCTGTGCCCCAGAGGTCAGCGGAGGTGACCTCACTTCCAACAAGGGCTCCCGCCCTGCTCCGGCGCTACGGACAACATCTCAGTTCAGGACAGCTGCACCTCAGGCCTCACACACACACTAAAAACAGATCCATCTGGAATTATGTGCTAATCAAGTGCGCACCAATGTTACACCACGAGCCCTGATTTATGACTCATCAGGAAAGCTTTCGTTAAAAAAAAAAGTAGGCAACACGATCTGCCACAACTGTTTATTATATTTAGAAGCCTACAAATTTGAGCTTTTAAGAAAAATTCACAAAATATTCCGTTGAAACCACATTTCTGGTTCATCAAATTTCAAATATATTTTAATGTGCTGGACAATATATTCTAATGCTGTCTAAAACACAGCCAAATTATTTTTCTTTTATTCATTTGTACACATTCTGTAATTTTTTGAAAACCAAGATTAAGATAAAAAATGTTGAGAAAACTACCCAGTTACAATGACTATTTTCCCATGTACTGGAATATTTTCTGTGGGTGTGTCTTCTTACCTTATTCATTTTTACTTCTGTACACTATATCTATTTATAAATGCACTTAGGGAGTTCTCATCTTACATTTCTCATAAATTCAAACAGCAACGCCTTGTCAAAAGTTTAATTTGCTTGGCAGTGCAGAAGCTTAGCCTGTTAAAAGCACTCACTGAAAATTATTTTTAAATTTATCGATCATCCAAAATAAACAATTTCAAAGGGACAGACGTCTTTAAACATGATTTTGAAATCACCTTAATATGTGGAAATATAAACGAAGCAATCTCAAATTAGACACCAGCCATTTTTGGTCTTTTGTTTTTATTCTTTGCTCCCTTTTTAATGAAATGTATGTCGTGAATTTTGTTTCTCCAGGCCCTCCTCGTATCAGCTAATGCTGGTAACCCTTAGCCCATGAGCCTCACAGCACTGAGACACCCCCCCCGCCCCCAAGGAGAGGTGGAGGAGCCCTTGTTTCCAGACCCCCAGCTGTTGGAACCAAAGAGTCCAAGGAAATTAAGCAGGGGTGTGCACGGATATGCCAGAAGGAAGGTGTGTGCAGGAAGTCACGCAAAACAGAAATCGCAGGGAAGCTTCTACTACATCAAAAATAACAATTTCTCAAAAGAAATATTAAAAATCAGTAATGTATGTATACCCTGTGAAAAAGTAGCAAAACAATCCACAAAACTGGCTGGTCTTCACTGCCGTCTGTGACGTGGTCACTGGTTCATTTAAAGAGGAATTTCTCCAGGAAATACATATCGCAACGTCAGTATTAAGAACCATAGCGATCCTACAGAAAGAACCAACACGAAAGTTTACGACTATCAGCGTCACCAAAACGGGCGCCGCAGCGACGGGAACCCGCACCCGAGGAAGTGGGAACCGGGAGCTCCTGGCGCCTGCGCTGCGGCCCCTGGGCTGTGGGAAGGATGGTGAGGGGTGCAGGGCCCCATGGTGAGCCCTCCAGGGGGCAGGTGTGATGGGGGGACAGAGGAACCCTGAAATTCTGGTTCAGCGGAGGGATCTTGCAGGAGCACCTTAACCTCTCTGTGCCTGTTTTTCAATCCATAAACTGGGGATGATCACCTATAAAAAATAGGGATGTCACCTCCGCGGAAGGTCTGGTGTGGGCTCGGCTGACCTAAGGGACGTGAAAGAGCTCTGCGAATTCTAACCAAAGGTTGTGTCACCCACAGCTGGAGCCCCAGGGCCGAGGAGCTCTCCACAGTGGGGGCGCCTCCCCGACCCGGGAGCCCCCTTTAGAGGCAGCAGAGTCCACGTCGATTAGGTCCTACTCCCTACAGCCATGTTTCACGTAATCAATAGCGTCCTAAAATAACGTGAGGTAAGCAAGAAGGTTCACAAAGTCGCCTTCGTATAACCCGAGCCGGCCTTAAAGCATTACACATGAGCACGTTCCACTCCTGCCTCATTTAAAAGACTGAAATACAATCTAAATACCCAACTCGGGGAATATTTAAATAAATTACATCTATTTTCACTCAACAGAATGTGGTTTCTGAAGACTTTTTAACTACACGGAAGTGCTCATAACAAAACATCATGAAGGAAAAAGAGGGTGTAAAACCACAGACACGATATAATCCTTTACAAATTTTAAACAGGTATATGCACAGAAGCCTAGAATCAACACAGAATAAACCAAATATTAACGGAAGTCTGCCCTGGGAGGTGGGGTTCTGGGTAATTTTTTATTTTCTTCTTAATATTTCTGTTTCAATAGAGGAAAAAAGTAGGTCATGATCATGACAATTCCTGTAACAATTCCTCTAGAGTCATAACTTAGAAAATTTAAACAAATATGAAATTATAATTTCTGGTTTTCATGATGTCCTGGGTTACACTGTAGCAAAAATATAAATCAATAATATAAAATCTGATTTTCCAGCAATTGAAGAGTGGTCCGAATCTCATTTTCAAAACTATGAACCCACCATCAAACTCAGTTAACGTCATCCCCGTTTCACTAACCTGAATCGAAGTCATGACTCCGTTAGCAAAGACGGAGAGCTTTCCAGCAACGGATCTCACTCCCTGCTTAAACTGGGCCATGTCGGGGGCCGTGGGCAGCATGCTCGTGAGGTTGTAGTTTCCTGCACACAGAGCAGACAGACACTGGCTCGTCACTACCGCAGGGATGGCACAGCCAGTGCCCAGGGACCCGATGGCTTTGGAGAACTCGGCTCCCCTCCCCTCCAGCTGCCCATAAGCAGCAGCTGTGGTTAAGGGAAAAGGAGCCTGCGGTGGATTTCAGCGCCAGCCCTACCATGAAGCAGCTGCAAGACCCCACGGTGAGAGAAGATGCAGCACTAGGTCTTAGGACCACCACGGGTTCAAATACTGGCACTGCCACTTCCAAGCTGTGTGCCTTTGGAGAGGTTCCTTACCCTCTCTGGGCCCGTTTCATCCAGGCACTTAACACAAGACCTGACAGAGAAGTACTCAGTAAATGGCAGATGGGCGGACATCTGTGGGTTTTTCGGACTCAGCATCTCTTCCCCCTTTTGCTAAAAGCCCTCCTCCCTTCCTCTGCAGGAGGTCTCTCCCCCAGCCCCCTAAACCATGCATGGGCACGTGACCCAGACCTAGCCAATCAGAGCCTTCCTGGATTCCCGCATTCTCAAGGGAGGGGAGCCGTTTGCTTGCTCTGGGGTTACTGGTGGGGGCGAGGCGACGCTGTAGCTGTCTGTGACTAGGGCTGTCCCCCTCCCACTCCCTCCTCAAGGAGGGAAGGAGGAAGCCCCTGGCAGTGCGGGAGGAGGCTCACCCCAGGAGGAAAGGCAGAGGGGTGGGTGGGGCTGTCTGCCGACTCAGCAGAGCGCTCCCAGGTAGGGGCCGACCCCTCCCCCTCGCCGAGGCCGCTGTCGGCTGGGTTTCTGCTGCTTTAGTTTCGGTTGTCCCAACACAGACAGCAGCATATTGCACACAGGTGAAGCGCATCAGAGTTGTCACACATAAAGGGGTCCCTAGAGCTGACAGATGGGCTTCTGTGGCGCTCTTTTGTCACACAGCTGTGAAAAGGTGCCGGAGGGGCTCAGAGACTTTGTGAGAGAACGCCAGCCCTGCAGAGCCTCCAGGGAGCCAGCCCAGCTGCCCCTCGGCTCTGCAGGTCACTCTACACCCGCCTGCCCCTTAAGCAGCAGCAGAAGCCAGGTCCCTTTCCAAGAACCAAATAGGAGGCACGCATTTATCCTCCAGCACGGACGCCACCCCGGAGAGACAGTGTGTCTTCCCACAGCGCCATCCCGTGCCCAGCACTCGGGGAGGGGCCACAGGTGCGGCTGCTTCTCCTCTCTGCCCCTGGGTGACATTTTAGAGTCTTGTAGCCCTTTGCCAATGACAGAGCGACAGCCTAGCCCAGCCCAGTGACAGGACTGGGGTTCAAAGCCCAGCACGGTGGTGCTACCAGCCGGTAAGATGCATCTGAGAGGAAATGAAGAGCTAGTGTGACATCCTGGGCGCAAAGGGCCAGTCACAGCTGCTCCATGGTGTGGCGAGGTCCGGAGTGGCGAGGGGGCTGTGCCCCAGAGGTCAGCGGACGTGACCTCAGCAGAAACGCCTCCACTTACAAGCTTCCAACTCGAGAAACGTTGAGAAAGGAGAGAGCACAGCTGAGGCAGGAGGTTTAACGTGGAAGCAAAGCGCTGTGGTGGCTGCTCCACTCGGGCGCACAGACACCCCTTCTTTTTGCTCAGGTTGACAAGACTCCGGTTTGTGTAACTGAACCTGGTTGGCGACAGCACCACACAGCTGTGACGTATGACAAATATGTTCAGCAAATCACCAAACAAAACCGCCCGACGGCCGACTGAAGTCAGTGCTTTGAAGGCCGACAGGCCCAAAGAGGCCAGGCTCCTGGACCCCGGGCCAGAGCCAGGAGGAAGGGAGAGAGTGGCCGAGGTGCCTCCAGGGAGCCTCGAGACCCAGGGACAACAGCAAACGCGCCAGGAGCCCCTACGACCCTGGGCAGTGCGCACCGAGCCCGGACAGAGGTGTCCGTCCGCAGCGCCCTGGGCTTCCCGGGTGGCCCCGTTCAGACTCAAATGATCAGAACCAGGTTTTGGAAAGAAATACACCAGAGGGGCAAGCTGGGTTTCCAGCTTCTTCTGTTCCGACACTGCTCTCAACAAAGAACAAAGCCACCTCTGCTCTGTCATCTGGTTCCCTCTGAGCCTGAGTGGCTCCCTCTGAGGCAGTGCCCAGCGATGGCCATCCCCCGTCCCCCAACTGACCCTGCTCTGGAGTGACGGCAGGGACGGGCACTGTGCCAGCTGTGGATGCTTACATGTGCTCCTCATCTACTCCCTCCCAGACCGTGGAAGGGAGCGGCCTTGGAGCAAAGCCAGGGTTAAAGCACGCCCCCAGGAAGTACCAGGAGGCATTTCTAATTTGGAGAAATCTTCCCCTTAACCCTGAAGAAATTATAAAGGTGATCTACCCAGTGGCACTGATATTTCACGGATGGGGAAACATTTAAGATAAGGAACACAGGATACTCTCTTAAAGCCAGCTTTTGCTCTTTGCTGAAATGCACTCTAAATAAAAAGTAAATATTTAATGATCAGTGTTCAATGCGCTTGCATTTAGAGCAGTTATCAAAGGCTTCTGATGAGATGCAGAATGAGGGTAATCGTGGTCTGAACCATCTGGGTTTGGGATGGAGGAGGGAGGGGGAGGGAGGGCAGGTGCTGCAAGCAGGACCACTGCCCGCTGGGGAGGGGCTGAGGGTCCCTGGGCAGCCTCGCACCCCAGGATGGTCCTATCAGGGCTGCGAGTCCCCAGGACAGGAGCTTGTCTGGGACCCACAGAGGGCCAAAAAAAAATCAATGGACCTTTGTTCTCTGAAAGGGGACAGGAAGGTAAACGTCATCGCTGGCTGCAGCCTTCCTTCAACAATTGGAAATGCTGCTCATTTGATCTCTGAAAGGTTGTTTTTTTTTTGTTTTTTTTGCGGTACGTGGGCCTCTCACTGCTGTGGCCTCTCCCGTTGCTCCAGACGCACAGGCTCAGCGGCCATGGCTCACGGGCCTAGCCGCTCCGCGGCATGTGGGATCTTCCTGGACCAGGGCGCGAACCCGTGTCCCCTGCATCAGCAGGCGGACTCTCAACCACTGCGCCACCAGGGAAGCCCTGAAAGGTTTTTTTAAACAAACAATAATGTTTCAGAGTGAAACTTCCAGTAACTTGAATTACAAAAACAAAAACGGCCAGGGGTGAGTTTCAACCTGTTAGGTTCTCTGGACTGCCCTGCCCCTGTGCCAGGGCGCCCATGAGGTAGCCCAGTACTGACCCACAGGGGGCAGAGGCGGGACCCTGGGAGGCCTCCACAGGAGCCGAGCACCCCTCTGCCAGGGGCGGCCGCACAAGGAAGTGCCCTGACAAGAGGTCAGGACACCGAAAGTTCGCATGTGAGAACACAAGTCCGTGAGCCACACCTGCCCCAACCCAGGCCCAGTGCAGGAAACGACCAGTCAGAAAGCAGCTCCTCCTGCTGGAGGCCAGAGGGCGGCCTAGGACGCTCCCTGCCCAGGGGCCGCGTACCGGGCCTGTGTCCCGCAGGTCTCTGGTCCACCCACCTGGCTAGAACCCTCCCTTCTCACTGCAGCACAGCAGCCTGGCAGCGCCCGCTTCACCCCGGGGGCCACGGTGGCTCTTGAAATGCCCCCAAACCCCAACGGAAGGCCCCAGGCATTCGGGTCTCCCCCATGACCTTCTCTGTTGGGGCTGTTTCTCTCTGGACTCAGAAAACAGTTGTTCTCTGTGGCTGCAGGGCCCAGCGGCCGCCCGCGTGGGGTCCCTCCGTGCCCACGCCCAGCTCCTCCAGGACTGGAGACGAGGGGTGCAGGTAGTCCCAGGCCTTGAAGGCCTTGGAGACCCCCCCCCCCCCCGCCTGGGTGCTCCTGCTGACGAGTGGGCTCCTGAAATGACCTCAGAGGACCCTGCTCCTTGAATGTCGGCCATGACATAAGGGGGACACGTGGCCCTCCCCTTACCCCCGAGGCCTGACTTGGGGCTGACTGGGACTGGAACACGGCTTTCCTACGGCTCAGGGTCAGAGGGACAAGCAGAGAGGCGCTTGGTTCTGGACGCCCATGACGGGCCTGTGTGCTGAGGCTTACTCCCTGGGGGGGCCCAGACATCTCCTCATCGGGCTCTGGACCCTCCTCTCCACCTGCCTGGCTCCAAAGCCCCATTCTGTCTCCCCTGGGAGGCGGAGGCTGGTGGACTCACCTGTTCTATATGCTCTGACTACCCCTGGGGTCCGGGAGGGGCCTGGGAGGGCCTGCCATGTGCCAGACCCCGAGGTGACACTTTACATAAAGGACCTCATTTCAGCCTCAGTACAAACTGCTGAGGTAGGTATGGATATTACCCACCCATTTTACAGAGGAGGAGACCGAGGCTAAAGGTGACCTGAAATCCCCCAAGTCTCACAGTTAGGGAGTGGGTCCCGTCACACGGGAGCCCAGGGCTGTCCCCTCCAAGGCTGTGACACCACACGAGCCAGACACCAGGTTCACGCCATGCTAGGCACCCCACCGCCCGTGACGATGGTTCAGGGAGACGACATGCCGGGTAACTTTGGGGACGTCGCTTAAATTCCATGACTTGGTCTCTTCACATGCAAAGCCTGGAATAATAACTTCTGCTCTGCCTGACTTACAGAGGCCATAGGAGCATCAAATAATGGCCGCTAACAATCCTGGTAAAGTAAAAAGTCCTATCCAGAGAAAACGTATTCATGCCGCAGACACGGTGGAGACCAGCCTCATTACCCGCCTGCCCCTTCCCCACATTACCTGCCGTCTGCTTCCTCTGCTCATCAAACAGGTCAGCAGAACTGATGGAGGAACTTGCCGAAAGCCTCTCCAGCCGAGCCCTGGTTTCATACTAGACAAGACCAGGAGAAAAGAAACATTAGGCTCCAAAAACCATGAGCAATTTTGCAGAAAGAATCATCGAGGAGCTATCACGGCTGGGCTGGGGGCCGGCATGATGCTCACGTCCTGCGGGTCACAAGCAGACAGATGAACGCACAACGCCACGGCCAACAACAGTCAGTGGAGGGGAACCCAGAGGGACAGTGACAGTGACAGCTCTGTCATGTGCTGCTCTCACCCAGCTGCCAGGAAAGGCCGCTCCAAGAAGCTCTCTCCCAATAGCCTTATGTGATTTCCTAACTGAACTTGAATGTTGTCAACTTTAAAACAAGGCAGATTTTAGTGGGTGGAGAATAGCCAAGTGGCAACTCTAAATACACTCAAAATGCTAGTGGAGGGTGGCGCAGTGGTTGGGAGTCCGCCTGCCGATGCAGGGGACACGGGTTCGTGTCCCGGTCCGGGAGGATCCCACGTGCCGCGGAGTGGCTGGGCCCATGAGCCATGGCCGCTGGGCCTGCGCTTCCGGAGCCTGTGCTCCGCAGCGGGAGAGGCCACAACAGTGAGAAGCCCGCGTACCGCAAAAAAAAAAAAAAAAAAAAAAGCTAGTGGAATTTCTACTGCTACAAAATAAAATCGGTACTTTAGGAAATAATTATTCTCTGTATCGTGCAGGAAGCCTTAGTAATAACACATATCTCTAAGAGTTTGCGTAAGCACATTAGTGCTTCACAATTAAAAGGAAACCTTTAAGCTCCCCATTTCCATTTGAGTCTTACTGCTTAGCCAGACTCCACTACGATAAGCTCATTAACATTTCTGAGAAAAGAGGCAATAATCTCTTTTCTGAAAATAAATATACCTACCCTCGAGAATCTATCTGTATACTTCATTTAACTATGGTTAAAAAATTGCTAAGTAAATTACAGGTGTATCAAAAATCTCCTGAAATTTACTCAAAAGGTATCGAATGGATGGCTGTTCAAAACTCTGAGAAAGGAATGAGAGAAAGATGAGACACTGTCCCTGCCTTCCAATCACTCCTCTAGCTGGAGCGGCAAAGTGGGGCGATTAGTCAGAAAGACCTGGGTTCGAGTCCTGCTCCAGCACTCTGGGGACAGGGGTCCCTTGCAGCCTGACTCCATCTCACTCAGCATCCAGCACCTCCTCCCACACCTCCCGTGGCCCTGCTGGCTTCCTGCTCTGTGGGGACCACACAGAAACTCCCTGGGCACTTACATCAGCTTTGGCTTGTCTTCCAAAGTACATATCTGAGGAAATGGCTTTGACGTTGCCAAACTTCTTCTGGGCCTCATCTGTATTTTCAACTGGCTCATAGTCTGGCTTGCGGCGAGCAGTAGGTCTACAGTTAGCAACAGCCAAAACAGGAATGACGTCAGTAAGATGATGGAATAGGAGTTTTCTCCCATTACCCCTTAGAGAACACTGGTTTTGACAATCACCCACAGATGAGAATGCCTTTGTGGGAGTCCAGGAGTCCAGCAGAGAGGGTCCAGCACACTGCTGGAGCAAAAAATCCAAGACTGGATGCATTGAAGAGGGTAAGAAGAATAGCCTCACTGCGCCCATGTCACCCCTCCTCCAAGGCGGCACAGCTCAGTGCCAAGAGAGATCCACGGGGCCTGCAATTCCTCCCACGGGGGAAGGCGAGAGGGTGGTGAGCGGGTGCCTGGTCTCCCCAGCTGTGTGGGACATTGCCAAGGGTGCCTCTTTCTTTCTCATCCCACCCAGGATACTGAGGTGACCGACACAGCTTAGGGGCTGGGGGAGGCTGGAAGCAGAGCAGCCAGGGCTCAGAACTCATCAAAGCTGTGTGGATTCCACTAACCACTTCCCGAACTCCATGAGGAGGCCTGCTCACAAACCACTGGATACACTTTGCCTGGGGAGCCCCCAACTGGCCCTCCAACACTCTGCATGCCTCACCCACGCACCTTTGGCCCCACAGCTGGCTCCCTGCACACGCCCCTGCGGATGGTGAGGGCAAGCCTTTGCAGACAGAAAGTGAGCATGTGCAAAAGTCAGCCCAACTCTGGGATTCGCAGAGGGCACAGCAACCTGAGCATTTCAGGGCAGCGCCCTGGGGAGAGCAAGCAGAAGGCTCTCAGCACCTGGCCCTGCTCTGTGGGACTGAGAAAAGACATACCATCCTGAGATGTCACCCCGCCAAGAGGAATAAGAAGTGTGGAGTGAGTGCATCCATAGAAAAGGTCTGAGTAAGGCTCCACATCTCTAGCAGGGCTGACTACTGAAGGCATTTCTCACCCAAAGCCAGGCACTAAAGACTGGAGGAGGTGATTGCTCCTTGAAGTGCAAAGACAGCAACACAAGACTCCAAGGAACAGGAAAAACCAAGGAAACGTGATACCACAAAGGGGAACAATAATTTTCCAGTAACTGATCCCAAAGAATTGCCTGACAAAGAATTCAGAATAATTGTTTTAAGGAAGCTCATCAACCTACAAGAACACAGACAACTCAATAAAATCAGGGAAATAATACACAGATAAAATGAGAAGTTCAACATAGAGACAGAAATCATAACCGCTTCCCATCGCTCGCATTACCGTCTGAGCTCCGCCTCCTGTCAGATCAGCGGCGGCATTAGATTCTCATAGGAGCATGAACCCAGTAGGTTCGAACCAGAACTGCACGTGGGAGGGATCTAGGTTGTGCGTTCCTTATGAGAATCTAATTCCTGATGATCTGAGGTAGAGCTGAGGCGGTGATGCTAGCGCTGGGGAGCGGCTGCAAATACACATTATCATTAGCAGGGAGGTCTGACTGCACAGAAACCATAATAAGTCAATTGCTTGCAGACTCATATCAAAACCCTGTCAGTGGGGACTTCCCTGGTGGCAACAGTGGTTGAGGGTCTGCCTGCCAGTGCAGGGGACACTGGTTTGAGCCCTGGTCTGGGAGGATCCCGTGTGCCGTGGAGCATCTGGGCCCGTGCGCCACAACTGCTGAGCCTGCACTCTGGAGCCCACGGGTCACAGCTACTGAGGCCCACGTACCTGGAGCCCATACTCTGCAACAAGAGAGGCCACTGTGCTGAGAGGCCCGTGCACTGCAGTGAAGAGTGGCCCTGCTCGCCACAATTGGAAGAGGGCTGGCGCGTGGCAGTGAAGACCAAACGCAGCCAAAAATAAAAAATAAATAAGTAAATAGGTAAAATAAATAAATCTGAAAAACAAAACAAAACCTATCAGTGAGTGGCAAGTGGAAACAAGCTCAGGGCTCCCATTGATTCTACATTATGGTGAGTTGTATAATTATTTCATTATATATTGTAATGTAATAATAATAGGAATAAAGTACACAATAAATGTAATGCGCTTGAATCATCCTGAAACCACCCCCCACCCCGAATCCCGGGCCGTGGAAAAATTGTCTTCCACGAAACTGGTCCCTGGAGCCAAAAAGGTTGCAGACCACTGAAGCAGAAGAAAGAATCTGTGAACTCGAAGACAACTCAGTTGAAATTATCCAGTCAGAAGAGAACAAAGAAAAAAAGAAAAAGAGCAAAGAAGCCTATGTGAATTATGGGACACCATCAAGAACACAATTCATGCATTGTGGGAGTCCCAGGAGGAGAAGAGAGGAAGAAAGGGGCAGAAAGCTTATTTAAAGAAATAATCTCTAAAAACTTCCCAAATCCGGAGAGAGATGCGGACATCCAGATACATGGAGCTCATAGGTCCCCAAACAGATTCAACCCAAAGAAATCTTCACCAAGAAATATATAATAAAACTGTCAAAAATCAAAGACAAAGAGAGAATTTTGATAGCAGCAAGAGAAAGAAACTCATTCTATAAAATGGAAGCCCTGCAAGGCTATAAGCAGATTTCTCTGCAGAAATCCTGAAGGCCAGAATATAGTGGGATGATATATTCAAAGTGCTGAAAAGACAAACACAAACACAACTGCCAGCCACCAGACTTGTCCTACAAGAAATGCTAGAAGGAGCTCTTCAAGCTAAAATGAAAGGATGCTAATCAGTAACATGAAAACATAGGAAAGTATAAAACTCACTGGTGAAGGTAAGCATACAGCCAAATGCAGAACACGCTAATACCGTAATAGTGGTGTATAAATCACTTAACTCTAGTATAAAGGTTAAAAGACAAAAGTGGTAAAAATAACGATAGCTACAGTAATTTATTAGTGGATACACAATATAAAAAGAGGTAAATTATGACATGAGAAACATAAAATGTAGGGAAGGAGACTAAAAGAGTAGAGATTTTGTATGCAATCTAAGTTAAATTGTTATTAGCTTAAAATAGGCTGCTATAACTGTAAGATGTTTTATGTAAGCCTCATGGTAATCACAAAGCAAAAACCTATAGTAGAAACACAAAAGAAAAAGAGAAAGGAATCAAAACATACCACTATGGAAAATCATCAAATCACAAAGGAAGACAGCAAGAGAGGAAGCAACAAATAGAAGGGCTACAAAAACAGCCAAGAAACAGTTAATGAGATATGGCAATAGTACATCCTTAACTATCAACAATTTTTTTTTTTTTTTTTGTGGTACGCGGGCCTCTCACTGTTGTGGCCTCTCCCGTTGTGGAGCACAGGCTCCGGATGCGCAGGCTCAGTGGCCATGGCTCACGGGCCCAGCCGCTCCGCGGCATGTGGGATCTTCCCGGACCAGGGCACAAACCTGTGTCCCCTGCATCGGCAGGCAGACTCTCAACCACTGCGCCACCAGGGAAGCCCTCAACAATTATTTTAAATGCAAACAAATTAAATTCTCCAATCAAAAGACACAGAGTGTCTGAATGGATTAAAAAAAAAACAAAAACAAAAACAAGATACAACTATATACTGCCTGTAGGAGACTCACTTCAGCTTTAGGGACACACATCTCTGAAAGTAAAGAGATGGAAAAAGCTATTCCACGTAAATGGAAACCAAAGGAGAGCAGGGAGAGCCATACTCATATCAGACAAAACCGACTAAGTCACAAACTGTAACGAGAGACAAAGGTCTTTATAGAATGATTAAAGGGTCAATTCATCAAGAGGATATAACAACTGCAAATATTTATGCACCCAACACAGGAACACCTAAATATAATAAGCAAATGTTAACAGATCTGAAGGGAGAAATAGACAGTACTGCAATAATAAGAGAGGACTTTAATATCCCACTTTCAACGATGGACAGATAATCTAGACAGAAAATCAATACGGAAAACTGGACTTGAACCAAATGGAACAAAAGACGTATTCAGGACATTCCATCCTATAGCAGCAGGACACACATTCTCAAGCACACACAGAACACTCTCCAGGATGAATCACAGGCTAAGTCACGAACAAATCTGAATGATATTTAGGTCTTAACAAATTTAAGAAGGTTGAAATCACATTAAGTGTCTTTTCCAACCACACGAGTATGAAAGTAGAAATCAATAACGGGAGGAAAAGTGAAAACTCCACAAATAGGTGGAAATTAAACAGCACACTCCTGAGCAACCAACGGGTCCAAGAAGAAACCAAAAGGGGGATTAAAGGACACCTTAGAACACAGTCTTCAACAAAGGAGCCAAGAACATACCAGGGAGAAAAGACAGTCTCTTCAGCAAGTGGTGCTGGGAAAGCTGGATGCTGTAAATCAATGGAGTAGAACATTCCCTCACACCACACACAAAAATAAACTCAAAATGGCTTAAAGATTTCAATATAAGACATGACACCGAAAAACTTTTAGAAGAGAACATAGGCAAAACATTCTCTGACATAAATTGTACCAATGTTTTCTTAGGCCAGTCTCCCAAGGCAAAAGAAATAAAAGCGAAAGTAAACAAATGGGACCTAATCAAACTTATAAGCTTTTGCACAGTAAAGGAAACTATAAACAAAATGAAAAGACAACCTACAGAATGGGAGAAAATATTTACAAGTGATGCGACCAACAAGGGCTTAATTTCCAAAATATACAAAACAGCTCCTACAGCTCGATATCAAAAAACCCCACAAACATCCCAATCAAAAAATGAGCAGAAATAGACATTTTTCCAAAGAAGACATACAGATGGCCAACAGGCACATCAACAGATGCTCAACATCACTAATTACTAGAGAAATGCAAATCAAAACTATAATGAGGTATCACCTCACACTGGTCAGAATGGCCATCACCAAAAAGTCTACAAATAATAACTGCTGGAGCGGGTGTGGAGAAAAAGGAACCCTTCTTCACTGTTGATGGGAATGTAAGTTGGTACAGCCACTATGGAGAACAGTATGGAGGTTCCTTAAAAAACTACAAATAGAGCCACCACATGATCCAGCAATCCCACTCCTGGGCATATATACAGAAAAGGCAAAAACTCTAATTCTAAAAGGTACAGGCACCCCAGTGCTCATAGCAGCACTATTTACAATAGCCAAGACGTGGAAGCAACCTAAATGCCCATCGACAGATGAATGGATAAAGAAGATGTGGTTTATGTGTATGCAATGGAATACCACTCAGCCATAAAAAAGGATGAAACAATGCCATCTGCAGCAACATGGATGGACCTGGAGATGGTCACACTGAGTGAAGAAAGTCAGACAGAGAAAGCCAAATTTCATATGATATCACTTACACGTGGAATCTAAAAAAGGTGATACAAATGAACTTATTTACGAAACAAACAGACTCACAAACAAAGAAAACAAATTTAAGGTTACCAAAGGGGAAAGCTGGGGGAAGGGATAAATTAGGAGTTTGGGATTAACAGATACCACTACTACATATCAATGTAAAATAGAGGGCTTCCCTGGTGGCACAGTGGTTAAGAATCCGCCTGCCAATGCAGGGGATACGGGTTTGAGCCCTGGTCCAGGAAGATCCCACATGCCGGGAAGCAACTAAGCCCATGCGTCACAACTACTGAGCCTGCACTCTAGAGCCCATGAGCCACAACTACTGAGCCCACGTGCCACAACTACTGAAGCCCGCGCACCTAGAGCCCGTGCTCTGCAACAAGAGAAGCCACCGCAGTGAGAAGCCCACACACCGCAACGAAGGGTAGCCCCTGCTCACCGCAACTAGAGAAAGCCCACACACAGCAATGAAGACCCAATGCAGCCAAAAATAAATAAATAAAATAAATTTAAAAAAAAAATCCCACCAATTTTCTAAAAAATAAAATAAAATAGATGAACAACATGGTCCTACTATATAGCGCAGCGAACTACACTCAATACCTTATAATAACTTATAACGGAAAAGGATATGAAAAAGAATATATATATATATATATTCTTACATATTCAGTTGCATCTATCTATCTATCTATCTGAATCACTTTGCTGTACACCAGAAACGAACACAATATTGTAAATCAACTTCAATTTAAAAAAAAAAAAGAAAAAAAGGATATCTTAAAACAAATAAAAATGGAAAAGCAGTACTAAGAGGGAAGTTTAAGGCCAACAGGTATATGAAAAGGTGTTCAACATCAGTGATCATCAGGGAAATGGAAATCAAAACCACAGTGAGATATACCCCCTCATACCTGTTAGGATGGCTATTGTCAAGAAGACATGAGATAAGCGTTGGTGAGGACTGGAGAAGAGGGAACCTTTGTATACCAATGGTGGGAATGGAAATTAGTATAGTCACATGGAAAGCAGTGTGGGAGTTCATAAAAAAATTAAAAATAGAACTACCATATGATCCCACTTCTGGGTATATATGTCTGAAGGAAACAAAGTCAGTATCATGAAGAGATCTCTGCAGCCCCGTGTGCATGGCCGCATTATTCACAATAGGTAAGATATGGAAGCAGCCTAAGTATCCGTCAATGGGTGAACGGATAAAGAAAATGTAGTATATAATCTACAATGGGATAATATTCTGCTATAAAAAAGAAAGAAGGAAATCCTGCCATTTGTGACAACATGGATGAACCTGGAGGAAGCCAGAGAAAGACAAATACTGTATGTCCTCACTTGGATGCAGAATCTAAAAAACAAGAAGTTGAACTCAAAGAAACAGAGAGCAGAATAGTGGTTCCCAGGGAGATGGGGGCAGATGTTGGTCAAAGGGTACAAACTTTCATTTATAAGATGAATAGGTTCTGGGGATCTGACGTACAGCATGGTGATTATAGTTAATAATCCTGTGGTGTTACTTGAACTGTGGGAAGAGAGTAGAGCTTCAATGTTCTCAGCACAAAGAACAAAAACAGGTTAAACTGATTTGAGGTAAGGCCAACGCACGTCTCATTTATAATGTATGCACACGCCATTTTGCTTTTGAGAAAGCCAACAGCAGTAATTTTGTAAAAGGATTTTAGGCCACTTTGAAAAGCCTGGATATTCTAATTAGAAAAATGAATAAATATCCAAACCACACAACATTTGAATGAATTTTGCTATTTAAAATAGGCCTGTTGGGCTTCCTTGGTGGCGCAGTGGTTGAGAGTCCGCCTGCCGATGCAGGGGATGAGGGTTCGTGCCCCGGTCCGGGAAGATCCCACATGCCGCGGAGCAGCTGCGCCCGTGAGCCATGGCCGCTGAGCCTGTGCGTCTGGAGCCTGTGCTCCGCAACGGGAGAGGCCATGGCAGTGAGAGGCCCGTGTACCGAAAAAAAAAAAAAAAAAAAAAGGCCTGTTATTTCACTCTTCAGTTCCACGGATCAATTAGTAAATACTGAATACATTGCCATGCACGTAAGACACTGCTCCACATTATGCAGGATACAAAATGAGTAGGATGACGGTACATCCCAGTCACCGAGGACAATCCCAGGTCACACCTGTTGTCCCAACATACTAGCATCGTCCCCCTGCACTCTATAAAGAGTTCCCTGGTTTGGACGATACATTATACAGCCCTTCATTCATAATCACCAAAAACTGGAGACAGTTCTTTGACAGGTAAATGGATAAACAGACTCAAAAATAAAGAGGGAGGAACACAGCAACATGAATGAATCTCAAGTGCACTACGAAAAGCCAAAGAAGCCTGTCTAACAGGGCTGGTTACTGCATGACTCCAATTATATGACATTCTGGGAAAGGAAAAACTGTGAGGTCAGAATACAGACCAGGATACAAAGAATATTCTTGAAATAGTACAACAAAATCATTTACTAGTGTTAGAGAATTTCCCTAGAGATGCATAGAGTCACTATTTACAATCCCACTGCTCTGGTATTCATACCTGTCTGTGTAGCCTGTGGTTTTTAGAATGATGTCAGTGTCTTTGACGGTCTCTTTTTTCCAATAGGAATCCGAACTGTCATCCCAGCTAGAAAAAGAACTGCTCCTTAACTCCACTGGCTCGTCAAAGTACCTGTATGAGAGAGAGCAGAACAGTGACTTTGGAGGACCTGACCGATGTCCACTCACATCCGGTGCATGGGGACCGCCCTTCCCGGCCTCTTCGGAGTTGGGGGCAGCCATGTGATCTGGCCAGTGCAACAGAAGCAGACATAAGGCGAGTCGTTTCCAAGGCCTTTCAGGTGCCCAGTCTTCTCTTCCCTCACCGCATGGAAGAGGTCGGGTTTTCCAGGTGCTTCAGCCTCGGGCAGGTGAAACCACCATCCACCTGGACAATCAAGATTCCACCAGAAGGACAGGTAAGCTGGACAATCACCTGTACCCTCAGCTGACTTTAGTGAATGAGAGACAAACCATCATTGTGTTAAGCCCTAAAGATCGGGGCGGGGGGGTGGGGGGGAGTATTTCTCACTGCAGTGTAACCTAGCTTATCCCAACAGCGCATGACGTCTTTGAGTGCTACCCCACTATAGGTTAGTCACAAATAATGCTTCGAGCCCATCCGAGGAGCTCTTTGTTGGCAATCCTGCCATGTCAGCCACTGTATAAGGCACCATCCCTAACAGCAAGCAGCCCTTAGTGTAAGTGACGCTGACAAGCCTCCTCCTGGAATCGCTGATCACGGGACCACTGCCCCGAGATGCTCTTCAGTCTGGAGCTTGACGTGAGCTTTGCCTGTAAGCTTCTCAGGGGAGCTGCTGGCCTTCTGGGTGGGTTTACACTTTCATTAGCTGAGCGTCACTGAGCAGGGCATCGCTGAGAGAGCAAGGCTCAGGGACAGCTTTTGGTCCTGAGTGGTGGGAGAAAAACCTTTGACCAAGAGCAGCAGGGTTTGCCTGGAACAGGACAGAGATGGACAGGTGAGGCGGATGTGCCAGAGCCGCAGTGGAAAGTGACCATGTGCCACCTCAGAGTTCAGGACCGCTTAGGGCGGAAAACAACCCAGCCAGGCATGCACTCCTTATAAAGGTGGTTCCCGAAGTTCAGAAGAGAGACGCGGATCCCAATGCTTGGGCCTGAGGAAAGGAAGGATGATGGAAGAGGACACAGAGGCTTCAAAAATGTCACCAAGGTTTCTGCAGAGAGTAAGAACGGAAGCACACAGGAAACAAGGTGAGGGCCAAGCCCCGAGGGCATAAGGAGTTCATGAGCTAAGATGGGGGGCGGGGGAAAAGACTCAATATACTCTTTTATTCTCGCAGGAAAAAAACCAGAAAGAGGAGGGGGCATAAACCTGCCGTTTGAAGCAGATGGTATGACTTCATATGAATAATAGAAAAAAGGCAGAATTTCCAAATGTGGTTTCTGCATTCTCTGGCAAGGAGGTCATTAAGAACAAAGCTTGTTACACTAGCCTTCTCTCCCCAGGAAGAAAAACATGCAGTGTTCAAAGCGTATCTGGATTTAGCTAGAAACTGACCAGGCTCTCCCTGCGGCTGATCAGCGGATGAGCCCTGAGCCACTGGGCTCTGCTCAGAGGAACAGAGACAACCAATCCCTGTTCAGAGAAGAGACCAGAACAACGAAGAGGCTCGAAGTCACGTCTGAGAAAGAAGGTTTGAAAGATGTGACCCACATGTTGGCCTGGAAAGTTACCTTCAAATATTTGAGGGACATATTTCTAAGGGACCAAGTGAAAGAATTAGGACCGATTCAATAAGGAATTTTAAAACTACTTAATAAGCACCTATGAGGGGCCAGGCACTTGCTGGGTGAGGATACTGGGCAAGGAGACATAGTCAGACCCTGCCCTTATGAGGTTGACTGATCTGAGCTCAGAAACCCAGGGAGATATGTAAGCATAGGGCAGTGTTTCTCATGCAGCTGCTGTCGGACTGAAAGGCTGCCTGGAGGAGGAGGAGGGGGAGGAGGGGGAGGGTGGGGGAGGGGGGAGAGGGGGGGGGAAAAGGAGGAAAGGGGGGTGGGTTGGGTTGGTGGGGGGGAGGGGAGGAGGGGTAGGAGGTGGGCGGGATGGAGGTGGAGGAGGGGAGGTGGAGAGGTGGAGGAGTCAGGGAGTGTTATTAGTGTGTAGTAGTATTGAGGTTGTCTGATGTTTCTTACTCTTTTCTTTTTATTCTTGTTCTTCTTTTTCATCTTTTCGTTTCCTTTTCGGATTTGGCGGCGTATGTCTTTTTCTTCTTTTCGGCTTCTTTTCTTTTTATTTTGTTCTCCTGGTTCCTTGTCGTCTTGTTCTTTTTCTTCTCTTTCTCTTCTCCTTCTTTCTTTCTCCTTTTCTTTTGTTCTTTTTTCCCCTCCCCCCTTTGTTCCTTTTTCTGTCCTTTTTCTTCTTGTCTTTTCTTCCTTTCTTTTTCTTCTTTCTTTTTCTTCTTTCTTTTTTCGTCTTTCTTTTTCCTTCTTTTTTTCTTCTTTTGCTTCTTTCTTTTCTATCTTTTTCTTCTTTCTTTTCTTTCTTTCTTGAAGAGGGGAGGAAGGGAGGGAGTGGGGAGGAGTGGTCTGAGGGGCGGGCGGATCCTTGAGGGTCTCTGGGGATGGGGTGGGGGTGAGCACTGGATGGAGGTGGGTGGAACTTCCAGGCCCTTCACAACTCTGAGGCACTGGTACTCAGGACTTTTTGAATTTAGTATCACTCTAAGGGAATATTCTTCATTCTGATAAGCCAAAGTGCTTATCCTGGAATGTAGGGCCATCGGATTTTTTTTTTTTTTTTTTAATGACTGGACAATTCAAAAATCAGAAGGAGAGAGAAAGCCATTCTGCTAGGGTCCTACTGATTAGCAGGAGCCCGTTACGTCATATTCTCTGCACTGCGGTGGGGAGGGTGCCCTTCCCACCATTCACCAGCGAGGCTCCCCGTGCTCCTACACGGTGTACACAGTGCGGGAGGGCCTCCCGATGCACCAGGGAGGATGCGGTGGAGGATGGGCATCCACCAATGGCTGTGGGGCACCTGTCTTTCCTCGGAAGCACAACAGCTGCCCTGGATCTCCAAATCTTTATTGACTTTCTAATGTTTTGATTTCTAGATCCTTGTTCTTAATACATTTCATTTTTATTTTCACCCTCCCAGTCTGTCTTCACCCAACCTGAAAACATTCCTTACAATCCCTTGATAAGAGCACCCTAATAGCACATATCTGATTTACAGCTATAGACAACTGTCTATTCCACTGAAGGCCACACTGGCTTTATAAGGCTGAACAAGTTGTTCTAGTTTCATTATTTGGTACTCAATATATAATTACATTGTTTATATCCTGGAAACAATGGAACTCAAAAAAACAAACAAACAAAAAAACAAACCCCCAAGATATGGTTGGTCTTATTTTTAATAGAAAACAGTACTCTTTCATAATTCATAATATTCAAGCTCTAATGGGCTAATGAATTATTTGGAAGCAATGAGAGCTCTTCATGGAATACGCCTGCTTTCTGAGAGTCCGTGTTTATTTGACTTCATTTGCCAAAGTAAGTATTGTTCTACCAATAGTGGCTACCATAAGGAGGACCAGCAGAGGCGTTTACGTTCCCATTAGACAACCTGCAGGTGATGATAAACAACACACCAAGGTCTCTGGCAGGAATCCAGTAAGTGCGGTCAACATAAAAACGCCATCTGCTCCCCGGTTTCAAACCGTAAATAATTGTTCCATAGAAACGAAGGCCTTTAGGGCTAAGTCTTTTGACTAGCTTTTGGAGAGGGAGGCCAACAGGATTCCTAAAGCTCCCAATGGGCAGAGGAAGCCCCACAGGAGCAAGGCTCCCCAGTTGCCCCCCAGGGCCCGTCCTCACCCACAGCCACCTCTCCTTCCAACCCTGTGACCAAGCGGCACCACTCCTGGAGCTGGAAGCCTACTTCCTTTACTTGCCTATGCTCTCCTCTGCACAGGAGTTGTAATGAGCAGTGAAATAATCAAAAAGGCTTTGTGGAGAAGCCAAGCAGGCGAGTGTAGACCCTGCACCACTGGGAGTTTTCTTGACCCGGACACATCCTCCTCTCATCTAGTGTGCACATCTGACACACATGCAGCCTTCAAATCAAGTTAGACATTTAATTTTAGCCTGTAGAAAATGTATTTAAATACTTTAAAAGGCATGATTTGGAAGTTACCTCTAAGTAACCTGAAACCCAGTATGTTATACAGGTTACTCACAAGCAGCAAACATCAAACCACCCCTGTCTCTGAAAGCACTGACAGGGAACATCTCTAAACTACTAACTTTTTTTTGGGTAAAATATCTGGACTTGAAGTAATTTGAAGCTATGCTAGCAGAATGATTTAAAGATAGTTCTCTGTATTACAATTCCTTACCTATGAACTTTGGTAGGAGAATACAGAATTTCAGGATTAGATTCTAATTAGTTAACATATATTTATATCTGTTATGTATATGAAAACGCTTCAAGCCTGTATAATTGCCAGACAACAGTAATGCCCTTTGAGATGTGAGTGAGTGATGGCGTCTCCTTGTAAGGACCGCCCATTACTGATGGGCACACATTCAATTTCCCTGAACTCCAAACTTGAAGGTGGCCCTCAATGAGGTTAATTTAAGTATCTAACAATAGTAATTAAACGTTTAGACTGAGTCACACGTCTCCTGAACTGAGTTTCTATATAATAATAGCAGCTAAACATGACAGCACTATTCCCAGTGCTCTGTATTAACTCATTTAATCCTTGCACACCCTGAAAGGTTGGTACTGCTGGTGTCTTTAAGTTACAGATGAAGAAGCTGAAGCACAGAGAGGTTACACAGCTCAGCCCAGATCACACAGTCAGTAAGTGGCAGGGCCAGGGTTCAAGTCCAGGTCGCCCAGCTTCCCAGCTGGTGCCCACCTCCTGATATCCCAAGTTTACTTGGTGCCTGTGAAGCAGGCCTCCCTGTGCTGATCAGGTTCTGGGAGGAACCGCACAGAGTGAGTCAATTCAAGTTAAACTTGTTTTCGGCCTCTGCAGGCGGCTTGAACCTGAACCACGGCCTCTCCATGGTCAGCTTCACGCTGGAGTTAGGCAACTTGTCCCCGCCGGATGGGGAGCGCTGAAGGACGGGTCCTCGGCTTTATCCCGGGACACCCCTCTGAAAGCAGCAGTGTTTTACATTCATAAAAATGCACACACAAAGAGCATTTATTTAATAGTCTATCCTGCCAACTGGAGACTCCAGAAGCTGGTATCCTGAAAACAAAAGAAGCTGCTGAAGGCGCAGCTGTGAAATATTCCAACTGTTGGAATAAGACTGAACAGCTTAACATAGACCTTTGGGATTCTGCAGATTTCTCCAATTTCACATTTTAGATAAATACAACTTTCCCACCTCTAATTTTAACTCCGGGGTGCAGATTTTATTATCAAACATTTCAGTATTAGCAAACATCATCCACTAAAGAGGGTTACCCTGATTTTTTTCCAAAGGACGTCCTTGACTCCAGCCAAAGCTTTTAAAAACAATGAAGTATACTGATTTGTGTCTGTTCCTAACGCAAATAAACTTGTGAGTCCATAGTGATCACTGCTTTTCACAAAGACACTTTAAAGGTGATTTCTACCAGGTTACCTTGAGCTGGAAGTAAAATGCAAGTCATCACTGTCGTCGCTATACTTTTTTCTTGGTTTCGCTGGGATTGGCGTTTCCTGTTCAATGGTCTGCAAATCTGAGGTCACTGAATGTGAAATACCACTTGAGAAAATAGAGAATAAAATGGAAAAGAATAATATTAGTTCACGAGGACACTTGTGTGTTCACCAAAGAACGAATCTTTTTTTTTTGGCCTCACCGCGCAGCTTGCGGGATCTTAGTTCCCTGACCGGGGATCGAACCGCGGGCCCCCAGCAGCGGAAGTGTGGAGTCTTAACCTCTGGACCGCCAGGGAATTCCCACGAATGTTTTAATTTACACTCTCAATAAAAATATACTTATTAGTGGGGTTAAAAACATGAGCAATAGAAAAATATTGTTTTGGTGTAAGCATTGAAAAATACTGGACTTTAGTGAGGCCTGTAACTAATTATACAAAATACAGTCACATATATCAGTTATGTTTATGGCATCCACTTAATGACAAGTCAGACCTATTTCCTTTTACCTAAGAATCAAATTTGGAATTTTTCATGCTATAGTGAACACCGCTGTCCCCCGGCTTCTGAGGGGGATTGCTTCCAGGACCCCAGCAGATAAAAAAAGTCCACAGTATTCCTTTGTACTTTAAATCATCTCTAGATTACTAATAACACCTAAGACAATGTAAATGCTACGTAAATAATTGCAAATACAATGTAAATACTATGTAAATAGTTGCCCTTAAGAGTGGTATATGCAGCAAATTCAAGTTTTGCTTTTTAGAACTTTCTGGAATCCCCCCCCCCCCGAAACATTTTCAATCCCCAGTTGGTTGAATCTGCAAATGCAGAACCTGTGGGTACAGAGGGCTGCGGGCGGACTGTATTAGAGAAAAGCAAAACAACTGAAGAAAGTAATGAGAAAACATTTCTGAAGTTGAAATTAACAAGGAAAATCCATTCATGATTAGCAAACTAGTTTAAATTCTGAAATCCAAGAAAGCAGAGTCTTACATACCTTCTGCAATTTCCAAATCCCATGCCAAGTCTCTCTGATTCCACCTTCTTTTTGCCACTCGTGTTCATCTTTTCGTCTTTCTTCATTTGAATATTAAGATCCTTATAGGCTAATCGTAATGATGACACACTGCCAGAAAAACCAAATGCTCCTTAATTTAGCTTTAATTCTTGTTCTTGAGTTAAAATACGAAGAACATTAAACATATCACTCTACTTTTAGCTTCGTGCTGCTTTCCATAAATGAACGATTATGAAGGCAAGTTGGCCTTTTTTGGGGGTAAAGGTCTTTTTTGAGTAGATGCTCAAGAAACTCTGAATGAGTTTACAGATACTTTTTGGTTGCTGCTGGACTTACATTACTGTTCTAGTTTATATCACTTATTATCATGTCATAACATGATGTATACTGAAATTATTTCTCTGAAGGATAATAAAAAGCAGAATTTCTTACTTGGACCAATATTTTACTATACTTCAACATTACATATCAAAAGTACGAGGTTAGTCTCGTTGGTCTGCTCTGGTTTAAGATAAAAAATATATACAAATTTGACATAACAAATAAATAAATTAAGAAGGGATTACTTCACTGCAAAAGGGTTCTTCAGTTTACAAGAAAATTTCCTCTAAGATCTCTTTATGTAATCAGGCTCTGAGAGCATTTAAAATGGAGTTATCTCCAGTAATACCACTTCTGGGCATATATTTGGAGAAAACCATAATTTGAAAAGATACATGCACCCCAACGTTCATTGCAGCACTATTTACAATAGCCAGGACATGGAAGCAACCTAAATGTCCATCAACAGAGGAAAAGATAGAGAAGATGTATATATATACAATGGAATATTATTCAGCCATGAAAAAGAACAAAATAATGCCATTTGCAGCAACATGGATGGACCTAGAGATTGTCATACTGAGTGAAGTAAGTCAGACAGAGAAAGACAAATATATGATATAGCTTATACGTGGAATCTAAAAAAAGGGTACAAATGAACTTATCTACAAAACAGAAATAGAGTAACAAATGTAGAAAACAAACTTACGGTTACCAGGGGGTAAGGAGCAGGGAGGGATAAATTGGGAGACTGGGACTGACGTATACACACTACTATATATAAAATAGATAACGAATAAGGACCTACTGTAGAGCACAGGGAACTCTACTCAATACTCTAATGGCCTATATGGGAAAAGAATCTAAAGAAGAGTGGATAGATGTACACGTATAACTGATTCACTTTGCTGTACACCTGAAACTAACACAACATTGTAAACCAACTATACTCCGATAAAAACTAAAAAAAAAAAGAAAAAAAAATCGGAGTTGTCATTCCTCAGCCAATAGTTTCCTCTGCACCACCAGTCAGATACTCATCACCTATCTCTCAAATATTTGTGACAAATAATGCACCCAGGTGAGAAATGACGAATAAAACACTGTCCCTTACTCTCAGATTTCCAAAAATGCTATAAATACTTAATTTTTCATAAAGAAAACCAGGCCTATATTAACAATTACAAGAGTAAATTATCATATTAGTAAAATAGCAACAAAATTTCAGGGCCTTGAAAAATGATATACCTACCTTATCAGGATTTCTAAGCTATCATCCATTTTATAAAATTGTGTAAAACGTCACGAATTCCTCATAAGAAAGGCACTGTATAAATTCCATAATAATATGAATACATTTCTCTGTAGTAAAAGGGAATGACGACAGAATTTCTTACTAGGAAAAAATCATCTTGCTTTTGCTGTGAGTCAAGCAGGATTTCTGTTTTGTTTTCATCTGGCAGTTGGTTTTCTTTACTATTATTCCTACAGATCAGGTAATGGTAACATACCCACTTTATTACTTGGAAAATATAATATACTCTTTCAAGTATAAATTTTGGAGGAAAACAATAGATCTGTTTAAAATCAGTAGAACTGTGGTAACAGAGTCTTCTGGAGATGAATGGATAGGGATGGTATGAGATGGGGAAGTTTTCCTTCTTGGGGTACTTGACGTACGATTGGGTCTATCCTCCATTAAAAGTGTGCACTTTTAACAGCCGGGCCCTGGAAGCACTAATGGAATAAGGAAGCCAGGACTCCAAGCTTCTCAGACCCGCAGAAGCCCTTCCGGTACCAGCTCGGCTCAGGGGAGGGCTGGCCAGAAACTCAGGTCAGCAAGAGAGCAGCTCCAGCGGCACCACTGTATCTTCTTACTCTTTCTACCAACTGTGCACACAGACGCCTCCGAGGATGGGCCCAGAGACTGCCAGGCGAGGCTCAGGCTACTGCCTGGATAGTTTAGTTTCGCAGTCCGACAACACAAGAAACGATACCGCTCCTGAGAGCTGATTGAACTGAAATAACTTTATTTACAGCCGTTAAAAAAATGAACTTGCAGGGCTTCCCTGGTGGCGCAGTGGTTGAGAGTCCGCCTGCCGATGCAGGGGATGCGGGTTCGTGCCCAGGTCCGGGAAGATCCCACATGCCGCGGAGCGGCTGCGCCCGTGAGCCATGGCCGCTGAGCCTGCGCGTCCGGAGCCTGTGCTCCGCAGCGGGAGAGGCCACAGCAGTGAGAGGCCCGCGTACCGCAAAAAAAAAAAAAAAAAAGAACTTGCAGAAGACTAACATAAAGCTTGGGCACTTCCTCATAGCTGGCACAGCGCTAGTTTGGTGAAACTGAGCTGTGATGTGTCTGAGCGGCAGGACGGTGATTAGGGCATGGTGGTGCAGCTGTTCTGAACAAGGCCATGAAAGGGGTCAAACTAGGTTCCCAAGTCCAGTTCATAAATACCCCATGATCTGCATCTTTGCTTTTATGCTGTACTGAATGGTCCTAATGAAAGAGACACGTTAAGGCTGGTGTTGTTTCTAGTAGTAACACGCTAGTTGCCGTCCACCTGACCTACAGGAAGGGAGCTGCTGCTTCCTGTATTCCATGTCTCCTGTTCTGACCAGGCGGGGATTTCACACGTTCTCTGGGAAGACCTCACGCACAAGCAATCTGGACAGAGCCTGCTTCCAAACATACCCATATTTTTTTTAAACTATTTTCTTTAATTAATTAATTTATTTTTGGCTGCGTTGGGTCTTCGTTGCTGTGCGTGGGCTTTCTCTAGTTGTGGTGAGCGGGGGCGACTCCTCGTTGCGGTGTGCGGGCTTCTTATTGCGGTGGCTTCTCTTGTTGCGGAGCACGGGCTCTAGGCGCATGGGCTTCAGTAGTTGTGTCTCGCGGGCTCTAGAGCGCAGGCCCAGTAGTTGTGGCGCAGGGGCTTAGTTGCTCCGCGGCATGTGGGATCTTCCCGGACCAGGGCTCGAACCCATGTCCGCTGCACTGGCAGGTGGACTCCTAACCACTTCGCCACCAGGGAAGTCCCAAACATACTCAGATTTAACCTTCCCCGTTGCCCAGTGTCAAAAAGCCTAGCTAAGTCAGAGATATCAAAGTGAAGTCTGTGACAACTCAGAGTAAACCTCACAAAGAGCATTTCAAGTCACATTTTACCCAAATACAGTTTAGTGCTGCCCCCTAGGTTCTGTGAGTTAAAGGACAATGAGGAATAACTAGCAATTTCAAATTATCTGGCTTATGGTATGAAGGTCCTCTTAGCGCACTGTGGGCATCAATAGCAAGAAATGACACTGGTTGAGCACTTACTACGCGCCAGGCACTGCCTGATGCACTTTAATGAGAATTAACTAAAGGAATCCGCAAAACAACCTCATAAAGTATTTTCTTCATTAGGCAGCCCGTAGTAATTAACTCAAGCTAAAACAGATGCACGTGAAAATAAGAGAAAACACCATATAAATAAAATAAACACGCATACAAAACAGGAGTCCAAGTCGCCTTTCCTCTCTTCTCTCCTTACCATCCTCTATGCCCAGTCACGGGCACTTTCCAGATGGTCACGTGTCCCTTCTGTTCTCAACACAAACGAAAACCTCTCAGGAACCTTAAGTATCTACCTAAAACAAGTCTCCAGTCTGGCCTCCTGGCCTCCAGTTTTTTCCCGTTCCTTCTGTCCTGGATAACGCCACCAAACCCACTTTCCAAAACACACCCCTTCTTCACAGCACTCCCCTCAGATGTGGTGTAAAACTGCCCGCCTGACTTCAGGGCGATCCCCAGCCATCATTCCAATGTCCCCAATCCAGGAAGGACCCCAGTGCCACCGTCTGGATTCCCTCTTCTTCATTCTCTTAGGCTCTTCCTTCTCCCCCAGCCCCGTGCCAAGTCTGACTCTGAGACTCCTTCAAGATCCAGCCTCGTGCCAAGTCTGACTCTGAGACTCCTTCAAGATCCAGCCTCGTGCCAAGTCTGACTCTGAGACTCCTTCAAGATCCAGCCTCGTGCCAAGTCTGACTCTGAGACTCCTTCAAGATCCAGCCTCAAAAGCTCTGCAGATGCCACCATACCCACAACCTTCCATCATACAATGAGAACTTAGTCACCAAGTTCAACGGGGCTTCACCTTATAAACACTTTTTTTCATTACTGAGATATAATTCACATACCATAAAATCCACCTTTCTAAAGTACACAATTCATATTGTTGAGCATATTCACAAGGCTGCCACCGTCAGCACTATCTAATTCCAGAACATTTTCATCACCCCCAAAAGAAACCCCCGCCCATTAGTGGTCACACCTGCCCCCAGCCCCTGGCAACCACTAGTCTGCCTTCTGTCTCTGGATTTGCCTAATTTGGACATTCCATTTCTAAGGGATCGTACGATATGCGGTCTTCTGTGGCCAGTTTCTTTGTTAGCATAAAATTTTTAAGATTTATCCATGCTGCAGCACGTGTCAGTACTTTATTCCTTTTTATGGCCGAATATTTTATTGTATGGACATACACATTTTGTTTATCCATTCACTACTTGATGGACATTTGGGTTATTTCTACTTTTTGGCTATAGGGATTAATGCTGCTATGAACACATGTACAAGTTCTGGTGTGGCTACACGGGCATATTTTAATTTCTCTGAGAATATACTGAGGAGTGGAATTGCTGGGTCATGTGGTAACTGCCACCAGCAAAGCAAGAGGGCTCCAGTTTCTCTGCATTCTTGCCGACACTTGCTGCCTGTCTTCTTGATTACAGCTACCTTGAGTGAAGTGGCATCTCCCTGTGGCTCTGACTTGCATTTCCCTGATGACGGACGATGCTGAGCGTCCTTCCTGCGTAAGTACCTCCTGAGCACTTCTGTCTCTCCCTTCCCGCGACCCCATCCCAATCCTGTCTGCACAGCTTCAACCGGAAATGGCGACTGCCTCCTTCTCCCCTGGTTTCTCCCCTTCTAATCTACACGTCCATGCAGTTTTCGTTATCATAAAACTGAATTTTGCGTTATCCTCCTCACACACATATGTAAGAATAAATGGCATTTGGAAAGCATATCTCAGAAACATATTACTATGACCCAATCAAACTTACATCGATTCTTCCTTAGGTGCCGCCCTGGCCAGAAGGTCTTCCTGTTCCTTCATTTTATCTACGGCTTGGGCTTGTTTTTCAATTTCATTAAAGCACGTATTCGTCAGTTTCTGGGCTCCCAAACTCCCTTTTTTGGCCCCAAGCTAGAAGATACAGTATAAGATTACATTCTACCCAAACTGTTTGAAAACGTTTGCAACAAAAGCTAACATTTATCGAGGGTTATTACTTGGTCCTCACGACTCTATGAGGCCGGCACTGTCTCCATCCCCGGGTGGTGGATGAGGACCTGAAGCTCCTGCCAGTTAAGTGACTCAACCAAGATCCCACAGCCGGCAAGTGATGAGGTCGGGACTCAAAGCCCGCACCTGCCTCCAGAGCAGGGGCTCTGAAAGGAATCACGGCATCGCAACATTCAACCAATGACAACCCGCCCAGCCTCACCAGACAGCACTGCTTTTAGAACCGTAACCATGACAGAAACTCCCAGGGAGCCTCTGTTGATTTTTTTCAGAACTTTGTCATTGACAGAGAAATGTTAAACACTCATTCTAGAAAATCTTCACTAAGTATAACATCCCCTCATTGAACAAAATAAGCTTTTTATCAAAGCCACATTCATTATGATATGGCTCAAAATAAAAGGAAAATGACAAAGGTGGCTTTTCTGAGTGCATGAGCCATTTTAGAGCTGAACTACCAGATATTTTATACATAATACTCACTCCTCTTTTAGCGTGATTTGGTTTCTTTTTTATGATAGAGGAAACCTCTGTCAAAAAATAAAAAGTAGAAAGTCAGACCAATGGAAATATATAATTTCAGTGTATATTTTCAGTGTATTTTTTAAAATTCTAAGATACTGTATTTTATTATTTAAGAGACTATAACATTTTCCACATTAGTTTGTCATCCAGAAGTATACAAGTGTGCTTTACATGAACAGAGCTTTATCAAAACAGAGTCCTCAGTATTTCCACGTAGTATCCAAACTCAGAGATTACATATGTTTTTGGGACACCACACTGAAGAGAAATAAAGAGACTGAGTTTGCCCCATTCACTTTTTTCTTCAGGAGCATTTCATATTACATTAGAACAAACCCTCCTATTAATCTCTACTCTTCAAAAAATTTCAAAATTGTTTTAAAGCAGAAAGTTAGCCAGGCATTATGTATACAACTAAAGCAGTGAAGCACTTTCCACTCTGATTTATGTTATCATATTAACCGATAAGAAATATAAAACACTCTATTATTTTGGTAGCATTACATTCTAAATTGCACAAAAATATATGATGCTTTTAGATAAAGTTTCTTAAAAATTGTTTTCTGGGTAAATTTTAATCATAGATTACATATTCTGTGTTTAGAATTATGTAAAAGAGACCCAGTAAGAATAAAAATTATTTTCTTACAAAGTGAGAATGTGCTTTAACAGGAAAAAGATAGCATAAAACCACAAACAACAAAGATTAAAACTTTTAGTCCTAATGAGGGAATAAACTCACTACATTTCAAGTATAAAAAAGCCATCCATGGAAATTCTCCTTTTCATCACTTTCTTTTAGATTTGTACTGCGGTAGTCACATAATCTGCTCCCAATCTCCTACAAGTCTATTATAAATACATGACGAAAATATCTGGAACATTTCTAATAGTTTAGTTATTTTTCACCAAAGCAGTTGCTTTCCAATTAATACAGTGTAATATGCACTAATTTCAGATTGTATTTCCCCGATAATGAAAAATTAGAAATTAGGTTCACCTACAATAAAATCAGAAAGACAAGAAAATGCTAAGAGTTCTTGAGTAGCTAGGAGTGACTTGGCTGCTCTGACCTCTGCTTATGCTGGGACATAAACCAGCAAATCAAAAGCGTCAAGAGCAACCTTCGCCGGGTACAGAGGCTGCTGCATTTCACAGTCATCAAGCCGGCCGAAACAGAACGGCATTTTTGCTTAAATAAATCTCATTACATTTGAAGTTCTAGGCAGAATGTAAAGACAGGATTCATTATTTTCTTAGTCAATCTCACTCTCTAAATCCCAATATAGGGTAACACATACCACCTAGAGCAGCCTTTGTTGGTGCATTAAGACCTTCCACACTTGGTCCTTGTTCTGGTCCACCTGAAAGTTGAAAATATTGATATTAATGCAGAATATAGACTCATCAAATGTGCTTTTGAATATATAATACACTCAACTTGCTCAGTACTACGAATCTTATCCAATTCCGTCAATGACTGTCTTTTCTTTTTAGCTCCATATTCAATTTTATCATTTTAAGAATTTTAATTTAAAAGTCCATTAAAACAGAAGTATATTTTGTATCCAGTTGCTTTGTAGAATAAAAATGTTATTGGTCTCCCTAATTAATATCATTTGGAATTCTACCTTATGGTCCAGTGTTTTATTTTACTTTATTTATTTATTTGGTTGCGATGGGTCTTACTTGCGGCATGTGGGCTCCTTAGGTGTGGCATGAGAACTCTTAGTTGAGGCATGCATGTGGGATCTACTTCCCTGACCAGGGATGGAACCCGGGCCCTCTGCATTGGGAGCACGGAGTCTTAGCCACTGTGTCACCAGGGAAGTCCCGTGGACTGGTGTTTTAAAGTAAACTCTTCTGAGGGACTTCCTTGGTGGTCCAGTAGTTAAGAATCCGCCTCCGGTTTGCAGGGCAGAAATAGAGACACAGATGTAGAGAACAAACGTATGGACACCAAGGGGGGAAAGTGGGGGGCCAGGGGGTGGTGGTGGTGGTGGGATGAACTGGGAGGTTGGGATTGACATGTATACACTAATATGTATAAAATGGATGACTAACAAGAACCTGCTGTATAAAAAACTAAATAAAATTCAAAAATTCAAAAACAAAAAAAAAGAAAAAGAATCCGCCTGCCAATGCAGGGGACACGGGTTCGAGCCTGGTCTGGGAAGATCCCACATGCCACGGAGCAACTAAGCCCATGTACCTGCGCTCTAGAGCCCGCGAGCCACAACTACTGAGCCCAGGCTCCACAACAAGAGAAGCCACCGCAATGAGAAGCCCACGCACCGCAACGAAGAGTAGCCCCCGCTCGCTACAACTAGAGAAAGCCCGCGCGCAGCAACAAAGACTCAATGCAGCCAAAAATAAATAAATAAATAAATAAATTTAAAAAAATGCTTTATGAAGTAAACTGTTCTGAGATACCAAGTACATATGTGGACCATACACCCAATATATGTTAACATTTGGAAATTCTAATACCAATTATATCAGTGATAGAAACCTAAATTTTCAGTTGCCAAGAAATCTGCTCTGTTTGCTAGTTGATCTAAAAAAAAATGATTCTGGTTAGGAACTCTGTTAAAATTTTTATTTTAAAAATGTTATTTTAATTTAATTTATTACGTTAAAAATGGATAAACAACATGTAATATATCCATGCAGTGGACTATTATTTGGCCATAAAAAGAAATGAAATACTGATACATGCTACAACACGGATGAACCTTGAAAACGTTATGCTAAGCACAAGAAGCCAGTCACAACAGACCACGCAGAGTATGATTCCATCCGTATGAAACGTCCAGACTAGGCGGAGCCGTAGAGACAGAAAGCAGGCTAGTGGCTGCCAGGGGCTGGGACAAGGAGAGAATGGAGAGTGACTATTAATGGGTAGGGGTTTCTCTCTGGGCTGCTGAAAATGTTCTGAAATTAGATAGTACTGATGGTAGCACAACCTTGTGAATATACTAGAAACCACTGAATTGCATACTTTCAAGGGTGAATCTTATGGCGTGCAAATTATATCTCAATAAAGCTATTCTAAAAAAGATAGCAGGCCCAACAGTGGTTTAGAGTAAACTCAAGTGTTTTATTTTTACACATTTTTTAAAAGGTAAACTCTAGTTAAGGCATTTAAATAGGCAATAGCAGAATGAGTGAGAATAATGCCAATTTGTAGAAAGAGAACTGATTCTACATTTATTGATTACTTATTCTGGGCCAGGAACTGCTCCGGGCACTGTAGGAACAGCAGTGAATAACAACACAGAAGCAGAGCATTGCAGGCCCCATATTCTATTTGTTAAAATTCTTTTGTTCTCTCATTTTCACTGCGTGACCCTTACATTTAGTTGAGACTGTACCTTGCACCCGATGCTAACACATGAAATTCTGGGTTAAGTCTTGAGACGACAAGTCTCCCTAACTAACCACAGCTTAAGAAAAGTTCTAGATGGAGAAGAGAGAGGAAAGTGTTGTTGCAGGTGCAGAAGGAGGCAGGATTCCAAACAGTAAAACCTTTTAGGGGAAATTCGTCAGCTAGGGACACAGCTTCTGAGAGATTTCCAAGAAAACATCTTGGTCTGCATTCAGTTCCCTTAGCTTTCTGTTAGTAAACAAACGGAGACATCTGAACTTCAGAGGTTACTAATCCTCCCGTGGCAGGTAACCTTCAATCTCAGAAGGTGTTTTATGCTAATAAATTGTAAGAGTTAGAATATTCACATTAGGGGGCTTCCCTGATGGTGCAGTGGTTAGGAATCCGTCTGCCAATGCAGGGGACACAGGTTCGATCCCTGGTCCGGGAAGATCCCACGTGCCGTGGAGCAACTAAGCCCATGCGCCACAACTAGTGAGCCTGCAAGCCACAACTACTGAAGCCCGGGAGCCACAACTACTGAGCCTTTGCTCTAGAGCCCGTGTGCCACAACTACTGAACCTGCATGACACAACTACTGAAGCCCGCGTGCCTAGAGCCAGTGCTCCACAACAAGAGAAGCCACCGCAGTGAGAAGCCCACGCACCGCAACGAAGAGCAGCCCCCACTCGCTGCAACTAGAGAGAGCCCGCGCGCAGCAACGAAGACCCAATGCAGCCAAAAATAAATAAAATAAAATAAAATTTAAAAAACCCCAAAACTGTAGCAAGTTGAAAGTAAAAATCCTCAGTAATTTTATTCTCCAGTGAACAATTCGGTGTTAACTGTGTGTGTGATTTGGGTTCTCTTTTTTATAAAAATGAGATAATATTCTGTGTTCAGTAATCTTTTCTCCCCACTTTATAACTGACCATGGGCATCTTTCCCTAGCAAATGCAAGATTCTTATTTTCTAGTAGTTCCACAGATGCCAGTGAAGCACAGGACAGCACTACAGGGAGGGTCTCAGCACTACCTTCATTGTTTGCTGGAGGAGCGTCCACGTTCCCTGGTGTTAAAGAAGATGGTTCTGGTTGTCCTGAAGTCCACCCTGTGCCGCTCACCTGAAGCAAGTGGAGAAAAGTCGTTACCAGCTAAGCAAGAAAAGTCATAAAAAACAAATGACAAGGGAAAAACCTAGTAATTTAAACAGTCACCTTCCTACCTGGATTAGTGGGAAGGAAGGATAAGATATTAAAATATACCTGTTCTTAAGTCTCTGTTTCCATGCTCAAATTCCTTATTTCTCCTCCTTTTCTTTAAATAAAAATTTTATTACGCAATAATTTCAGACTTACACAAAAGTTGCAAAGATAAAATCTTCTATAGACTCTTCACCCAGCTTCCTCTGATGTTAAAATACCCAGGGTACATTTGTCAAAGCGAAGAGTCATCACTGGTACAGTATTCGCTAAACTCCAGACTTTACTTGGGTTTCACCAATTTTCCCACCAGTGTCTCTTTTCTGTTCCAGAACCCAGCCAGGACCCCACGCTGCATTCGTCACGTCTCCTCAGTCTGCTCTGCTTTGTGACAGTTTCTCAGTCTTTCCTTGTTTTTCAGGACCTTGAAACTTTTGAAGGGTACTGATAGGTATTTTGTAGAATGCCCCTCACTTTGAGTTTGTCTGATGTTTTCTTGTGATTAGACTAGGTTTGGGGGAAGAACAGTAGAGAGGACGTGCCCCCTCAGTGCCTCATGTCAACACGACTGTGCACTAGTGATGCCAATCTTTTTCACTTGGTTAGGTTGGCGCCTGGCAGTCTTTTCCCTGTAAAGTTACCGGTTCCCCCTTTCCATCCTCTAGTCCTGGGAAGCGTCACTAAGTCCAGTCCACATGCAAGGGGAGGGGGGTTAAGCCCCACCTCCAGAAGGGTGGAGAGGTATATGCATGATTTGGAATCTTCTGTAAGGAAGACTGTCCTTTCCCTCCATTTCTTTATGCAATCATCCATTTATATTAGTATGGATATTTATTTATTCTTTGGATTATAGTCCAATACTATCATTATTTTGTTGTTCAAATCGTTCCAGCTCTGACCACTGGCACCTCTTCCAGGTTGGTTCCTGGGTCCTTCAGACATGTCCTCGTCCACTCCCCCTGCCCGGCCTCCTAGCACTTCCTTTCTTCTAGCACCATAGGGCGCTCCAGGCCTATCTGCCGCAGCAGCCCCAGTCCTAGAATCGGCCATCTCTCCAAAGGCAGCCCTGGGTCCTTCCATTGGAAAACAGCCTTTAGAAACCAAGGTGTGGGTGCTGGGTGTGCCTGTTGTCCTGGGGTGTCACTGTCTCTAGGCCTCTCAGTGGACAGAGCTAGGTCATATATCCGTGTGTACTAACCCGTGTGTACACACGTATCTGCAATTAGTTCTCCATCGTGTGTGTGTGTGTGTGCATATAGATATATAAAGACAGAGAGACACTAAAATAAACATGAATTCATACTAATATCTCCAACTCTAATCCACACCAAACTGTTCATCTCTCTCCTCTTTTTAGCCCATCATTTCTATTGCTAACATTTCTCAGCTACTGATCATGGATATTCTGTATCTAGTTCTATATTAAACAGTAGCAGCAGATCATGACAGCACACGCTTCTCTTTTGTTTTCTGTTCCCATCTTTTTTGATAACTATTTCTGGTAACTACTGATTCTGTCAAAGATAACATGTACATAATGTGCAAATTATAATAGCAAAAAAACCCCCAAGGTTTAGCAATGTATACAACTTTACATAATTTTTTCTTGAAAATCAGTTAAAGGACTGAGTAGCAGTTAAGCAAACGGTGGCCCCTCCCCATCGGGACTGGAAGATGCAAGGCAGCTAACAGAACAACTGGGGCTATAAGCCAGGGATCGCGTACATTTCCTTAAAGGACCAGTTAGTAAATACTTTAGGCTTTGCAGGCCTCATGTTCCCTGATCTAAGCGATTTGGGGAAAATGCACAGAGGGACCATGGATTGTTGTTACTACTCCTATCAGAATACGAAGATGAGGTTAATGAAACGGCACTTGTTGAAGGCTTCCTCTGCACTGGGTACCAGCTACTTTTATCTGTGTTAACTCATTTCATTCTCACAATAGCCTTGAGATATGTTCTACGTACACAGCTAAATAGGGACAATGAGATTCAAACCGCTCTTAAAATCTGGGTTAAAAAAACAACAACAACGGGCTTCCCTGGTGGCACAGTGGTTGAGAGTCCGTCTGCCGATGCAGGGGACACGGGTTCGTGCCCTGGTCCGGGAAGATCCCACATGCCACGGAGCGGCTGGGCCCGTGAGCCATGGCCGCTAAGCCTGCGCGTCCGGAGCCTATGCTCCGCAATGGGAGAGGCCACAACAGTGAGAGGCCTGTGTACTGCAAAAAAAACAAAAAAAAACCCAAAAAACCCCCAAAAAACTGTCTTCATTCTTTGTCAGTTCCAAAGCTCTGAACTGCACTGGGGAAACCCCTAGTAAGACGTCCTCAAGCCTCCCTCGAAGCTGGGTATAGGGCATGGGACTGAATTCTAGCCAGCAGGCTATGAGCAGAAGTGACGTGTGCTACCTCTAGATTGTAAAAGGATGGGGCACTTGCTTTCCCGAATGTCCGTCCTCCTCCTGCTGGCTGGGAAAGGTCATGAACTGGAGCAGCCACTCTGCACGCTGAGGTAGGAGCCACACAATGAGAAGAGCAAAATCCATACCCTGGTCAGCCCTGGACGGCCCACCTCTGCGCTGCTGGTGGGAAATTAACTCCTACCTTATTCCAGGCCTGACTGTATTTCAGGGCTGTTTGCTACAGCAGCTTAGCCTATATCCTAACTGAAACATTTTAAATATATGCCCTTTATAACTTTACTGTTGATAACTTTAGTTATGCCTTAGAAGCACACATGAAAATTATGTGAAGTGTAACACATACCTCAGGAGAAGCATGAGAGGCAAAAAAATCTTCCTCCTTTGGTGGAGGGGACAAAGGTGGAACCACACAGCTATCAAGCCACAGCTGGAACAAAAACACATGCAGCGCTCAGCATTTCACTTGCTTCAAAGTGTTTATTTAATGCTCTTCGCTCCCTTTCTGGAGGCCTGTCTGCTAAAGATTTGTACTTTCCATTATTATAAAGTCAGGGCCCCTGAGCACATTTTAGTAACACATCAATCCAGTAACTTCTGCCACCAGACCCTGTGGAAGACAGTCGCCAGCTCCCCAAGCCATTTCCGGAAAGGAAAGAGCCAGGGCTTCACGTCTAAGGGAAGGTTCCAAAGTACAGTCAACCCCCATCATTTGTGGATTCCACGTCTGCGAATCTGTCTACATGCTACAGTCGACCTGTGACCCCAAATCTGCCGTCCTGCACGGACACACGCAGAGCAGCAGAGAGTCTGTCACCCCAGGTGCACGTTCCCAGCTGAGGTGGAACAAGGCGACACTCTGCTTCCTTGTTTCAGCTCCTGCTGTAAACACGGGTCCCTTTTACGGGCTGTTTACTGACACGCTTTCCACATTTTTGTGCTTTTTGTTGGTGGACCCATTGTTTACAATGGTCCCGAGCACGGTGCTGAAGTGCCACCTCGCGTTCCTAAGCACAGGGACGCAGTTAGCTGAGTGTCATTCAGCTCGAGCCACGATGCCCTTGGCCGCCAGCTCAGTGTCAGTGAGTCAACAATATACACTAAAGAAGGTGTCTTTAAACAGAAACACAGGTAAAATAAGGTTAGTGTTGATCAGCTGACAAAGGTGATGCTGCAGGACTCTCGTGCAGTGTTCAAAGCAAACTTATCAAGCAGGACCGTGAATAGTAAGAATCCGCTACACGCTGTTTCCTTGTAAGAGAAGCCGGCTAGCGAGTTTTACTGTTTGGGGTAAAAACTACTTTTTCTACTGAAACAAATGTTCCTCTGAAGGAGACCCCCCCCCCCACAACCCGCTGTGCTTACGTCAGTGCCATGCTTCCGGGTTGCCTGGGAGGCCAGCACCTTGATTCTCTCCCTATAAAGCTGGGCAGCGCGACTGTTGTACTTGGCATTGGTGTCGTTGGTGTCACACCCGTGTTGATGGAAAAAGGAAGACTGCAAAGGAAAGTACGCGGGTTAACAACATCGCTGCATTAAATCTAACATGGTGATCAAAAATGTTACTGCATGCTATGAAGGATTTTTTTGAAAATACTAGTGAAAACCAAAATAATTTAAACCATGAAAAATTTTTATAAAATTTTTCCTTGTAAAAGGGGTAATACCTTCCACAGATGTAACATTAACATTCTGGTAAAAGTGGACATGAGATGTGCCTCACAAGACAAAATAACTGGCCCTTCCTTGCTCCACTAAGCCACCTCCTGCTCCACTAAGCCACCTCCATCATCCAGAGTGCTATTTGGGGGGACGCTTTCCACTCGGGACTACTTTTAATTTGAGGAACCCACTTTAGTGTAGATTCCACTAAACTGGAATTTTTTTTCTTTTTTTCTTTGTATCTATATGAGATGATTTTTTTTTTTTTTGGCTCTGCTGTGCAGCGTGTGGGATCTCAGTTCCCCGATCAGGGACTGAACCCGGGTCACAGCAGTGAAAGCCCGGGATCCTAACCACTAGGCCACCAGGGGGCTCCCTACATTGGAATTTTTGACAAGTCAGGAGCCACGCTAACCTTCTCCTTGTCCAGCACTATTTCTTCATCAGCGGAGACCACAGCATAGGCAAGGTGATGAAACAGGTGTTTAGACAATTAGAGGACACTGCTTTCAACCACCTCTGATCTATGTACAGACAATGAATTACAGTATTCATATCTTAACTGAAGCAGGTGTTCTAAAAGCCTGCATGAGGGATCCTCTTATTAACTCAATGGGATGTGTAACGGTACGGAGCACCCACATGTACTACGTCTTGTCTGGTCCTTTGTGGGCACCATCCCGTCAAATCCTCGTGGCCAGACTCTCAGGGAAACTGAAGCAGAGAGTTTCAACAACTTGCTCAACGTCACACAGACAAGCGAGGGGCAGAGCTGGCACTCAAACCCAAGCAGGATGGTTCCAATGCCACTGCTTGAGCTGAAGGACCACTGACTGACCTGCCTCACCCCGTCCGCCCCATCTCCACTGGCTGAGACGAGGAAGCTGCTCTCTGGAGTTGGTGGGGGACTCTGCAGCCTAGGAAGGTTTAGTAACAAGGACAGATACTATCAAACCCACAGTATTAAGTTGAGGAACAAGTTTGTGGACATAATGAAAATGGGTATGGGTTTCTAATAACATGCTTGAAATACTTAAGGCACGCATTCTCAACAGGGGCAAAAATGGTTTCCTGGAAAGTGGAACAAAAAAATCTTAGTTATTACAATGGTTTGTAGCCTTCCAAAGATCACCCTTACCTGACAAAATCATATTCCTTAGTATTTAATTTCTCTCACTAGGGAAAACTAAATCCAACTTAGATTTAAAATAAGTTCATCTATTAATTCAATTTTCCTGCTTAAGGAACAATAATGAAAAAACGCTGAGATACGCTGGTCCAGGGGAGTCTGGGTATTCTGAAGACTACTATTTTAGATTTACTGTTTTAATTTTAAATATTTAATTGATGCTAGACATAATTTTTATTTGAAACGTAGACAAATTTGATTTCCAATACTTTGAATGTTTAATGGTATGTCTAAGGGAATTCTATTTACTCAACCTATATCATTTTGGCATACCATTATAAAAACACGATGGTATTTTATATAAAGGATGATTTTGCTGGCTAGATTTATAAGGCTGACAGTTTAGCGTTTTAGAAATCAGATATACTGAATTTGTAAATGAAGTTTAAAATGTGTGAGGATCCTTAACTAGGTTTGTAAATGGGGTTAAGGAAATTTGCTCTTTTAAAATTATAAATTAATTGAACACTTAAAAAGTTATTTTTTAACACAGAAATTACTAAGTTTATAAATTGATACATGATATTTATAAACTGTAATTGAAGATTTGGAAAACAGGTTCTTTAATCTGTAGATTTAATAAATTAAATAAAATTCAGGTAAAAGAAGCTAGAAGCATTCCATCTAAAAGTCACCCTCAGATACTAAAGAACTGTATTATCACAAAGAAGTCTCCCAATTCCTCTGTGCCATCACTTCCTGGTTTAATTTTCTTCAAATCACTTATCACCACCTTTTACTTTGTTTATTTACTGCTTTACTTGCTCTCTGTCTCTGCCTGTAAGGGCGGGGTCTCATCTGTCTTGTTCATCACTGTATCCTAGCCCAGAGCTTCGTGTTTATTAGGTTTTGAATAGATTTCTGGATAAACAAGCGAGCTGCGTCATCCAGCTCCTAAGCCCGTGTCTTCGCGAGGTCCGACAGGGCCTCCCAAACTCTTACATGGAAACGTTAAACTTCTTCACTAGTGCAACACATATTTATACAAGAAGAAAATGACAAGTCTGAAATGAACTTACTGCATTAGCATTTCCTCCAACTTGCATGCATCGCAATTGAAACCAAGACCAGTTAGAATCCAATTCTGTAGATCTAAATGGAAAAAATATTCTTAAATGTTAATACTGTTCTTCCCCATGATCAAAGCCACTAAACTTTTGAGGATAAGCTTTCCTCGATCTTCCGGATCCTGAAGAATTCTAAGTTTGTGTTAACAGTGACACATGCTTCCAGGGTGCTAGGACTCCAGGGTGCACACTAGTTGGTACAAGCCACTCCTGGCCCCTCTCACCCTTCCTAGAAGCCAAGCCTCCAAAAAATAGATGTACTGTTTGGATTTTTTTCAGGCTGGCTATCGATTTGTCCAGTGTGACCCCTAACAGGAGCCTGGAGGGTGCTCACAGTCTTACCATCAAGTAGAAGGGAGTCTCAACATCACTCAACATCACCACCACCAGGGAGCGGAGAAAACTCAGGTTTTAATGCTGCTTAAGTGAAAACTGCAAGTGCCTCCTATCCCCCACCGACACCTTATGCCCTACTTATCTATAATCTAAGATCAAATCAGAGCAAGAAAAAGGCAATAATTGTAGTCCCTAACAAAAATAATTCACCAAGTGATCACCGTAAAGCAAGATATAACTGCGCGACAATATTAGAAATCTTTCTATTGAATCCACAGACATGAGCAAAAGGCAAGGCTAACCCATATTCAACACTAGCTTGTCCCACACTAACTGGAAAGGAATGTGGACATTTTAAAATGGGTATAGGTTGGGCTTCCCTGGTGGCGCAGTGGTTGAGAGTCCGCCTGCTAATGCAGGGGACACGGGTTCGTGCCCCGGTCCGGGAAGATCCCACATGCCGCAGAGTGGCTGGGCCCGTGAGCCATGGCCGCTGAGCCTGCGCGTCCGGAGCCTGTGCTCCGCAGCGGGAGAGGCCACAGCAGTGAGAGGCCCGCGTACCGCAAAAAAAAAAAAAAATCTCTTTTTAGAATTTGATTACCAAGCAAGGTGACTAAGTTATATATCTTGCTCTGAAATCCTTTCCCTGAAAGATCTTGCTTAGTCACCACATTTTCAAGTTCAGTTAGGTGCCATCCCCACCCCCCTTGGTCACAGGGTGGCAGGCAGCTCACAGCACAGTCTCTGGAGGCAGCCTGAAAGTGCAAATCTCAACTCTGCCATTACGAGTTGTACAGCCTTGGAGAAATTACTTAACCTCTCTGCACCTTACTTTCCTCATCTGTAAAGTAGGGATAATTACAGTATTATCCATTTTGCTCTCATAGAAATTAAATAAGCTAATATCCGAAAGGTGCCTGGCTCATGGTAAACACCACATGGCTAAAATTCTCATCAACACCATCATCATCATCATCGTGGTGACGCTGTCACACTGTTGTAAGGGGCAAGCTCCAGAGGACAGGAGTGTCCCACATTTTTCTCTCAACTCCTAGCACAGGAACATAATAGGTACCTGAATGTGGGCTGACTTTAAACTTTTTTTTTTTTTTTTTTTGCGGTACGCGGGCCTCTCACCGTTGTGGCCTCTCCCGTTGCGGAGCACAGGCTCCAGACGCGCAGGCCCAGCGGCCATGGCTCACGGGCCCAGCCGCTCCGCGGCATGTGGGATCCTCCCGGACCAGGGAACGAACCCACATCCCCAGCATCGGCAGGCGGACTCTCAACCACTGCGCCACCAGGGAAGCCCTACCACCAGGGAAGCCCCTACCACCAGGGAAGCCCCAACATTTTTAAAAGTCCTAAAATTGAGGATATACATACTCAAATTTGCTAATCTGCCTTACAACATTTTAAAAATTAATTTTTACTGGAATATAGTTTCTTTACAATGCTGTGTTAGTTCCTACTGTACAGTAAAGTGAATCAGCTATTCGTATACATATATCCCCTTTTTAAAAAAATTTATTTTATTTATTTATTTATTTATTTTTGACTGCGTTGGGTCTTCGTTGCTGCATGGGGGCTTTCTCTAGTCGTGGTGAGCAGGGCTACTCTTTGCTGCAGTGCGCAGGCTTCTCATTGCCATGGCTTCTCTTGTTGCGGAGCACGGGCTCTAGGCGCGCAGGCTTCAGTAGTTGTGGTACATGGGCTCAGTAGTTGTGGCACACGGGCTTACTTGCTCCGTGTAATGTGGGATCTTCCCGGACCAGAGATCGAACCCGTGTCCCCTGCATTGGCAGGCAAGTTCTAAACCACTGAGCCACCCGGGAAGTCCCTCCCCTCTTTTTTTGGATTTCCTTTCCATTTAGGTCACCAGAGAGCATTGAGTAGAGTTCCCTGAGTTACACAGTAGGTTCTCATTAGTTATCTATTTTATACATATTATCAATAGTTTATATATGTCAATCCCAATCTCCCAATTCATCCCACCACCCCCTTTCCCCCCTTGGTGTCCATACGTTTGTTCTCTATGTCTGTATCTCTATTTCTGCTTTGCAAAAAAGATCATCTACACCATTTTTCTAGATTCCACATATATGTGTTAATATACGATATTTGTTTTTCTCTTTCTGACTTATTTCACTCTGTATGAGTCTCTAGGTCCATTTATGTCTCTACAAATGACGCAATTTCGTTCCTTTTTATGGCTGAGTAATATTCCATTGTATATATGTACCACATCTTCTTTATCCATTCCTCTGTTGATGGACATTTAGGTTGCTTCCATGTCCTGGCTATTGTAAATAGTGTGGCAATGAACATTAGAGTGCATGTGCCTTTTTTTTTTTGGCTGTGTTGGGTCTTTGTTGCTGTGTTCGGGCTTTCTTTAGTTGCAGCAAGCAGGGGCTACCCTTTGTTGTGGTGCGTGGGCTTCTCACTGCAGTGGCTTCTCTTGTTGCGGAGCACAGGCTCTAGGCACATGGGCTTCAGTAGTTGTGGCACACGGGCTCAGTAGTTGTGGCTCACAGGCTCAGTAGTTGTGGTGCACGGGCTCAGTTGCTCTGCAGCATGTGGGATCTTCCCGGACCAAGGCTCGAACCTGTGTCCCCTGCATTGGCAGGCGGATTCTTAACCACTGTGCCACCAGGGAGGTCCCCATGTGTCTTTCTGAATTATGGTTTTCTCTGGGTATATGCTCAGCAGTGGGATTGTTGGGTCATATGTTAATTCTATTTTTAGTTGTTTTTTTTTTTTGGTGGTACGCGGGCCTCTCACTGTTGCTAGGGAGCATTGGTGCATTGGTATTTATTTAAAATAAATAAATAAATAAAATAAATAAATTTATTAAAAAAATACAAAACAAAAATAACAAGCTGGGGTCTGGCCACATGCCAGGATTCATGTGAGTTCATTTGCTCACTCCTCCCAAAGCCCTAAGATGAGTATAAGCCTTCTCATCTCTACTTTTAAGGGAAGGAAACTGAGACACAGAGAGGTAAGGAACATGCTCACCTTACCAACAGCTAGGGATGGCAACGGGATTCAGACCCCCAGCAGCCAAGCTGCAGCATCCTCACACCTATCACCCACCTAGCACTGCCTTGTGAATCTCTGGGGTGCCTACTGCACCCAGGCTCACATCAGCCTTCCCTTCCCACGTGTACCCCGCAAGGGCCTCAGGAGTATAAAGTTTAAGCTCCCAGACTGGCCCTCCCAAGGTCACATAGATCTTCCCCTTTGAATCTTATTTCTCCTCATTTTCCTATGCATATAAAAACTAGCTACTAAACAGTTCACTTTTCCCCACCTCTATATCTTCTCGTAAAGTCTGAGTGCGGCCCTCCTTTTTCCCTACCTTGTCTCCGTTATCAGATCTCACCAGACCTTTGAAGTTCACTGCAAATGTGACCTCCTCCTTTACACTTTGCCTAATTTTCCAACCAGAAGTAGACACCATGCTCTGTTTCTATCAATGTTCTTTATAGTTTATCTTCTTATTTATGCTGTATTTGTACCCCCAGCCCACCAACAGTGACGCAAGGGTGAGACCCCCTGCACTTGTCACAGCTCATGACATACTTAATGGTGAACTTGAGAATAAACAGAGCCAGAGAGAGGAGCACTGGGACACTCAGTGTCACAGGCACTGGGCGAAGAGCTCCGAGGCCTGTGGGGTGGGAAGAGGCCAGACAATCAGGTCCACTCTGCAGTCAGCTCCCAGTGCAGCTACCTTTTCCTTTTTGCTTGGCAAAAGCCGTAGTCTAAAAATTTTTTTCCCTTTGTAAACTTGTTGACTTGAAATTCTACTTAAAAACAAAACAAAACAAAACAAAACCTCCGGAGTTCCCTGGTGGAGCAGTGGTTGAGAGTCCGCCTGCCAATGCAGGGGACACAGGTTCGAGCCCTGGTCCGGGAAGATCCCACATGCCGTGGAGCAACTAAGCCCCTGTGCCACAACTACTGAGCCCGTGTGCCACAACTACTGAAGCCCACGTGCCTAGAGCCCATGTTCTGCAACAAGAGAAGCCACCGCAACGAGAAGCCCGCGCACCGCAATGAAGAGCGGCCCCCGTTCACCGCAACTAGAGAAAGACCACGTGCAGCAACGAAGACCCAACGCAGCCAAAAATAAACAAATTAATTTAAAAAACCCCAAAAAACTAAAAAAACACAAAACCTCCTTTTAAATAAACATTCCACCCATGCCAAACTGTTAATATGTTCATGCCTGGGAAATGGGACTCTGTGTGTGTGCGCATGTGTGTGTGCAGCCAGCTAGCACGGGGAGAGGAAGGAGAGGGAAGGGGGTTCTAGAGCAGGGACTTTCACTTCCTACTTTATATACTCTGGGACTGTTTGGATTTTTTTTCCCAGTGAACTAATGTTTGTAAATTTTTTTTTTTTTTTTGCGGTACGCGGGCCTCTCACTGTTGTGGCCTCTCCCGTTGCGGAGCACAGGCTCCGGACGCGCAGGCTCAGCGGCCATGGCTCACGGGCCCAGCCGCTCCGCGGCATGTGGGATCCTCCTGGACCGGGGCACGAACCCGTGTCCCCTGCATCGGCAGGCAGACTCTCAACCACTGCGCCACCAGGGAAGCCCTGTAAATTTTTTAGTCAATAAAAAATGTTTAAAGAGCAGCCCTCCGCCTCATGAAAAGAAAATCCTTAGTACCCTCATCATCCTTGACTTTCTCTTGCCCAAATCCTAGACTGTTGCCCTTGGGTTATATGTACAGTGCTTTTTTTTTTTAAACAGTTGTTCTTGAATCATTTATAAGCATCATGATTCATACAGTTATATTTATCTAACTTTTAAAAGGGTAGTGATTAAACCTGCAACATCCCAAACAGGCCCTGCTGTCCAGCCTCATCAGGCTCTCAGGCAGCCCTTCCCTCAGCTGGGGAACACGTCAGAAAACCACCTGATTTCCTGGAATGGTTTAAGCTGGTGTTGTGCTGCAGCGGTGAGGAAAAGGGAGGGCCAGGTTCCGATGGGCGGGACCTCGCAGAGAGGAAGAGGGAAAGAGCGCAGCGAGAGAGAAAGGAAGGCAACACACTACGAGTCACCTCAGTCTCAGCATCGCGCCCTCTGGACAGGGTGGGTCACCACGTACTAACTGGGGACAACTGACCTGGGGGAAGAAGTACATGAAGAATAAACCCGCCCTGGCAACCAAATCCCTCCACACTTCAAAAAGAGACAAGGTCGGGAGAGTGTGTTAAAAATATCCTGGGTCCAGCATCTAAGAAAAAGGAAAAGAAGACAGGAAACTGATAGATATTCTGGAAGTAGTAAGAACCCCCAGGAGAATTCCCTTTTCTAAATCATGGCCTATGGAGTTCTATGGCTATAACATTTAGCCCATTTTGCTCTGATAAATTGATTTCTGAAAAAAAGAACTCAGGAAAGTACATAAAGTTTTTTTCAGTTAATCCATTAAAAAGAAAGTTATGGGGACTTCGCTGGTGGCACAGTGGTTAAGAATCTGTCTCCCAATGCAGGGGACACGGGTTCGAGCCCCGGTCCGGGAAGATCCCACATGCCGCGGAGCAACTAAGCCCGTGCGCCAAAACTACTGAGCCTGCACTCTAGAGCCCGCGAGTCACAACTACTGAGCCTGCACACCTAGAGCCTGTGCTCCGCAACAAGACAAGCCACTGCAACGAGAAGCCCGCGCACTGCAACGAAGACCCAATGCAGCCAAAAATAAATAAATAAATATGTTTAAAAAAAAAGAAAGTTATGTTGTTATTATTACTGTATAGTTTTTGCGCCAGGATACAAAATATCTCGTTACAAATTATCATAGATTTTATCCTACAGGAACAAATGCTCTTTATGGTAATCACACTGTAGTATCAGTATTCCTTAAGTCATAATATAAAATAAAACTGCTTGCCATGATTTCAAACAGCCTGCCTGCCTAGCTGGCTCCTTCCCTGGAAAAAGAACTGGCAGGGAAACAGGTGAGCTGACCTGGGGAGGCCAGCCGTACAGAGATCTGAGCCACGACTGCTCAGGGGTGCCCCTGCACTTCCAGCCTCCTACTGGACTGTGGGACTGTGTCCAGAGGGGGCATCTTTCTCTGATGGCCACAAAGGCCCCAGAGAGGCTACTACCAAGAGTCAGAGCAGAGACAGGGACTAGCCAGAGGGGCCCAGGCAGCCCACGTCTTTCACATTGCAAACATTTGAAACTGCCACTAAAATTCATGCAAAAATCATTCCCTCGGGCTCTGCTATAAGTGTCGTTGGAAGCTGAGCTGCCGCAGCCCTGATCTGACGAGGGTCTCCCGCCACCTGCAGTGACTCTCCACCTGGAGGAGCGACAGAGACCCCTTCCCCCAGGAGGCATCAGAGCAAGACTCCTGCGTGCTGCTAATTATCAGAGACAAGAAAGGAAAAGGAGATGCTGCCTCAAGCCTTCTGTTCTGACTGTGGCTTCAACACTGCTTCCTCTCACACCAAGCTCTACAGCACAGCGACCAAGTAGGAAATAATTCATTTTCCGAGTTTACTCAATTACACAAGATTTAAATCTCCATGACTCATAACCAACCTCTCATTTTACTTGACGTCAAAGCAAACATAAAGGAGAAGGGGAGAGAGACCCACGTAACGAGGTAATCACTCCCACCCGCAGTGAGGAAAGTTCCCCTTTTACCGAATAAAACTCAGATGAACACCGAGCGACCGGTGTGACCCCGAGCAGTCGATGCACAGGAACACCCCGTAAGTGATGCTGGCCCAGCTGGGATTCTTGGCACCGCAGTCAAAACACACCTGAAAGAAAATTTCAAAATTCAGTTATTCATCGATTCTTATTAGCCAAATGAGCCATCCTATAGGACAATACAGGATTTGGCTTCAAAGCTGCTTAATCTTTACAATTTAAACTGATTATCAGAGGGAATTCCCTGGCAGTCCAGTGGTTAGGACTCAGCATTTTCAATGCCAGAGCCCAGGTTCAATCCCTGGTGGGGGAACCAAGATCCCACAAGCTGCACAGTACGGCAAAAAAAAAAAAAAAAAAGAATAATAGATAAACAAACTGGTTATTAGAAAAATATCTCACCTAGATTTTTTTTAAAAACCTCAAATTTCTATTTCTTTTATTATTATAATAATGTTACTGTATTATATAATTATATATCAATAGACTGTTAATATAATGCATTAATTATATGTTATATATTTTTGCATATCTATTATAATAGTACGTAGTGAAGAGAACTTAGATGTGTTTATTGTCTCAAATATGACTCATGACTCATGCATGAAGCATCAACAGGGTTCCTACCACTCACATGAATGAACACTAGACAGGGATGTCCCCTGCTGGAAATGCCCAAGGCCTTACTGTCCCCTGGGCAGTGGCTCTCTACCAAATGTCAGGCGTCTGTGCATATTTCTTCTCTCCCCAACCAGAGGAAGAGAGCCCCCTGGATGCTCCCCTGGATCCTGCCCTCCGGGTACTCACCCCCCCATGTAATCCCCACCCTCGATTTGCCCAGGAGGCCCGTGTGACCAATGATATGGCAGAAGTGCTGCTGCGTCCCTTCCGGGGTGAGGTCATAAAAGACCCTGGGGCTTCCTTTCTCTCTCTCGCTCTCCCCCCAGATCACTGGCTCTGGGGGACGCCAGGTGCCATGTCTTGAGGACACTGGGTCGCCCAGTGGGGAGAGCCACATGGAGAGGAACTGAGGCCTTTAGTCCAACAGCCAGTGAGGAGCAGAGGCCGGCTGACCACCACGTGAGTGAGCTTGGAGTGGAGGCCCCAGCCTCCCGAGAAGCCCTGAGCCTTCCTTCCTCAGCACTGACTAAAGTCAACATTCTTCACCTGATAACAGGTGCACAAACGTACTTTAGAATACACAGTGCTTGTTGTGGAAATGAATACTTATGAGTAATTAGAGGCAGGACAACAGGACAGTTAAAAATTCCACAAATAATAGACTTGTTTTGAATTGTTTTCCAGAAAAAATAAAACTATATTTTAGCTAACTGAGCCACCCCCAGATTCCTGGCCCTCCGAACCTGTGTGAGACAACTTGTGTTTGTTGTTTTAAGATGCTGAGCTCCGCAACAGATGCTAATAGAGAGAGCTGTTCCTGCGTGAAATGCCGTGTCCTTCATGACCTCTGCCCCCTCCACTCTGTCCAGGTCACTGTTATAACTCAGACACACAGCTCACGTCCAAGGAGTGGGCCCCCTCCTGCACAGCTCGGAGCTCCTGCAGCGTCGGGGGCCTTTCCCTCACCTTGCCTTCTGCCCGCATCTGCACAGAGCTCGGACGTGGCTAACACTCAATAAATGTTTTCTGTGTGTTTTTTCATCTCCCACAGAGCCTGAAAAATAGTGATCTACCCATACAAAGCATTCAGGAAATATATGTTAATCAAATGAACAACTTATAAAACTTATTACCAGCTCAAAAATTAGCACCAGCCCCCTCAACACTGAAGTCAAACATTCTTAATCTGATAACAGGACACAAAAGTACCTTAAAATACACAGTGCTTGTCATGGAATTAATATTTGTAATTAATTAACATCAGCACAACAGAGTGGTAAAAATTCCACGAATATGCTTCCCTGGTGGCGCAGTGGTTGAGAGTCCACCTGCCAATGCAGGGGATGCGGGTTCGTGCCCCGGTCCGGGAGGATCCCACATGCCGCGGAGCGGCTGGGCCCGTGAGCCATGGCCGCTGAGCCTGCACGTCTGGAGCCTGTGCTCCGCAGTGGGAGAGGCCACAACAGTGAGAGGTCCGCGTATTGCAAAAAAAAAATTCCACCAATAGGAGGTTTTTTAAAAGCCCCCATCTTTTAGGTATGCTTTATAGGCAGAGCCACCTATGTGAAGGTTGTCTCAACTAAAACCATCAAGAAAGATCTGGGGACTTCCCTGGCAGTCCAGTGGTTAAGACACCACGCTTCCAATGCAGCGGGGAGCGGTTCAAACCCTGGTCAGGGAACTAAGATCCCACATACCATGCAGTGTTGCCAAAAAAAAAAGGAAAGCAAGCTCTGGATTCTGGCCTTTTGAGGGCAATACAAGCGTGAAAACACGCGTGGATTTTCCAAAGCCCCTCATGGTGACAGGTTCACAATAAGCAGGCAGGAGTAGAGGGCTGACAGCTGACACGAGAGGCACCAGGCATTCACTCCAGTGTTTACTGACTGCCTGCTACGTGCCAGGCACTGTGGCAGAGGCTGAGGTATTAAGAAGTGGATGGCGGCACTGACTCCACAAATGCTTGCTGAGTCTCCCCATCTCCCCCTACCCCCGCCCCGGACAGGCCACTGAAGTGGGAGTAAAGGACACGGAAATGAAGATGCCCTGTGGTAACAGCCATGAGAGTAAGGAATGCCCACCCCTGGGATGCCAAACAGTGGGCCCGACTCTGCCAAAGGTGCCGCCCCTCTGCAAGAGGCCACTGTGGTCCCTCACTCACTTAGCTAACAGCTGTCACCATCAGTACGCCCCCGGCACACACAGAGCGCACGCACAAAAGCGGCCTGGGAAGAGTCAGCCCGCGTGGAGCCCACAGTCTAGCAGTCCCGGCGGGCAAGACAACTAGTTATAATGTTGAACCTTAGTAAGCAAGGACAGGATGCAAAAAGTTTTCTAGACAGGGCCCAAGTGGCATGTGGGATGTCAAGAATAGAGTCTAAAAGGGCAGAAGGGGCAAAAGCCTGTGCAGAAAATGGCCCTGTGCAGGGACACGACCCAGAGGTTGGGCGCACACAGCCCAGAGCAGGCAAGTCTGAGAATCACTCCCAAGGTGGTCGCAAGGCTGGTTACGAAAAGACAGCAGCGGGGCTTCTAACAAGTGGCCTCAGAATCCTCCTGACCCACCAACTAAGATGAGGAATTGCAGGCCTCTCGCCTTCCGAGATGGCCCGCACTCTTGTCTGGAGTGTGTTTCTCCCAAGGCCATTCTCGCCTTTTGAGACAGACCACGTTCGGTCTACAGAATACGTATCTCTCTAAATAAATCCATTTCTGGACTCCCCTGGTAGTGCAGTGGTTAAGAATCCATTCCACAATGCAGGAGACACGGGTTCGAGCCCTGGTCCGGGAAGATCCCACATTGCCGCGGAGCAACTAAGCCCGTGTGCCACAGCTACTGAGCCTGCGTGCTAGAGCCTGCGAGCCGCAACTACTGAGCCCACGTGCCACAACTACTGAAGCCCACGTGCCTAGAGCCCGTGCTCCGCAACAGGAGAAGCCACCGCAATGGGAAGCCCATGCACCGCTCGCCACAACTAGAGAAAACCTGCACGCAGCAAAGGAAGACCCAAGGCAGCCAAAAATAAATAAATAAATAATCCTTCTTTCTCCTGAAAAAAAAAAAACAGATGAGGATTGCAGAATGCAGCTCTGTGACGGCTGGGGCCTTGTTCACCTGAGCTGAGCGCTGAGCACTGAGCCTGGCACAAAGCAGGCACCAAATGCAAATACAGGTGGTGGAAGAGCTCACGAGCCGAGACTGGGCCCTGTGGGATCTGAGGTCAGAGGGCAGTTCGAAATCCAAGTCTGGCTCTCTGTTGGAGCAGGGACTCCATTTTGTTTTGATGGGCAATCCTAAACCAAAGTGGAGATATGGTCTTCTAAGCAGAGTATCAGTTCTTATGGTGATGAAAAGTAGTTTTGGACGAACAATTTGTTTTGCTACATGGTCAGAATAATTACTATAGAAATCACAGCTAATATTGAGTGTTTGCTCCATGTCAGGCACTGCTGTTGGCCAACAGAATCTTGATAACAACCCTATAAGAAGGTACTGTCCTTATGCCCATCTGGGCCAGCTTCCGGGCCTGTGTGTGATTGATGCAGTCACACAGGACACTGCACACAGAAGTGCCCATGGGTGGTTAATGCTCTGCTGTCTCATCTTGAAATTCTTAGTACTTTTGAAACAAGGGCCCTGCATGTTCACTTTGCACATTTCAAGTTCCCTGCAGAGTATATAGCGCCAGTTTTCATCCCCGTGTTAGAGAAAACTAAGGAAACATGAAGTTAAGTGCCATAGCTAAGACGTGGTATCACAGAGACTGGACCCCGGGCAGTCTGCCCCGGAGCGCACTCGTCACCCCTTCACTACACTGCCTCTTACCCCGCCAGGCAGCCCTTTATCTGTCCTCCAGGCACTAGATAGACCATCTGCTTCCCGAAGGCAGGAGCAGTACATCCTCAGTGCTCTGCTGTGCCCGGCACGCCGCAGGTGCTTGACTGGTATTTGCTGAATGAATACTTGCTGAACAACTCAAACAATCAATATAACGCTAAGGGAAGAGCAGAGACAAGGGAGGATTTCACAAACTAGAAGACTGACCCTCTGAGTTAAAACCTTTGATCCAGAGTAGAGATCCATCATACATGAGAGGGAGAATTGGACATCACATTCTAAAAGTGAACTGAGGTGTTTTTCTTTAAGTACTTTCCTGTCTTGTGTGTCTTAGAGCTCTTTTTAGCCATCTCATTTTAAAAATGCTTATTAACTCTTCCACATCATTAAAACTAGTTTTCATCTTTGCTTAGGTAATGGTTTCTTATTAACAATCAAATAAAAAGTCTTAATCAAGAAATGTAACACAGGGCTTCCCTGGTGGCGCAGTGGTTGAGAGTCCGCCTGCTGGTGCAGGAGACACGGGTTTGTGCCCCGGTCCGGGAAGATCCCACATGCCGCAGAGCGGCTGGGCCCGTGAGCCATGGCCACTGAGCCTGCGCGTCCGGAGCCTGTGCTCCGCAACAGGAGAGGCCACAACAGTGAGAGGCCCGCGTACCGCAAAAAAAGAAAGAAAAAAAAAAGAAATGTAGAACAAGACTGTGGAACACTACCAGAAAATATTTTTGCTCGATGCTTTTATGAATCCTACTACAGAATATAAAATTTTCTACAAGTGTGTTGTTCATAATTAAAATAATAATAACAACAACAAATTGCTGACATGTATTGAGGGCCAGTATATACAAGAACTGCTCTAAGTGCTTTTCTTGGATTTCCTCATTTAATCCTCACAATAACTCTCTGAATTAGATCTAGTTCATGCCTCATTTTCAGATGAGGAAAATAAGGTACAAAGTAGTCAAGTAACCTGCCCAAGGTGACAGAAGTCCCAGGGTCTGGATAACAATTTACAAGCAAGCCCACACATGTCCCTCAAAAGTGTTCTTAGTATAAAGACACTGACTTCTTATTTAAAAGGGACATCTTTTGATGAATTCAGTCAAAGAGAATATATGTTGGGTTTCTGAGATAAAGCAGACCAAAAAATGTATAGTTTCTACACTGCTAACTGCAGATCCTAATCTGGTCTAGTTTACATCAACCCCTCTTTATAAACAGATTAACCTAAATTTGAAAATCAAGAAAATACCAAAGAAATCGGCACTGGAGAATTCCTGGAAACTCTTTCCCCTCCTGACTTTCCTACGTTCATCAGATATCACCTCCTATAAACTGTTTCCTTGCTCACTTCTCTTAGGCTGTAAAAACATGGGCTCCCCTCCACCTAGACCTAAAACAAAGACATCTAAGTTTTGTAAAACTCTGGGACTTTCTTTCTATGCCATCATGTCATGGCACACAGAGTCCATGCTGACACGACAGCCCTTTGCACTGTCCAGGTTCCACTCTGACCTGTGATCCTCAGCAGAGGGTCACTTTAGCCCGATGTGTCACCACATTTCCAGCCAGTAGCGAAAAGTTGTAAGAGTCATGGGTGGGGGGAAGGGACAGTCTCTGGAGATGAATAAAAAAAAGGAAAATCCCCATCTCCAAAGAGAGAGACAAAAGGGAAGGAAGGGAAAGGGGTCTGTGGTGGGCTTTCTTAGCAAGAGATAAGAGCGCGAAGCCACTTAGCAGTGATCACTTAGCAGCTTTATCAGACAGGGAAACTGAGGCTGCCACCAGAGGACACAGCTTCCCTGAGGAGCTTCAGAGGTGAGGTCGGAGGCAGGGACGGGGCGAGCCGAGCTTCCCCAAGCGCCCAGCGATACCAGCTGGAGTTTCTGGCCCGGCGCATGCTTCCCGGCTGGGTCATAGGTGGCCTGTGGTCTCCGCCCCCAGTCGCAGGAGCCGCGGGTACGCCCCCTAGCCCTCCCTCGGGCCCCCGAGCTCGCCCCCCGCTCTCTCAGGAACTCGTGTCCACTCCGCCCCCACCAAAAGCCGCCTCCGACCCCCGTAAGTTCCCCGGCCCGGTGTTAGGAGCCCACAAGTGTCCGCCCCCGGGACCCCCAGATGCTCTCGCCTCCCGCCCCCAGGACTCCCAGGTGCCCGCCCTGCCTCGGACCCTGGGGTGCGCCCCCTACCCCGCCCCTCCCTTGCTGAAGCTGCGGGGCGGCGCACAGTCCGGACCCAGGCGAGGCCCAGCCGCTGCGGCCGCACAGTGCGACGTGTCACAGGCCGGGCCGGCTCCTCCTCCCGCGGCCGCGGCCACTGGCGCCGCAGGGGCCTCCCGCAGGGTCCGGCAGGGATGCCAAGCAAGCCTGAACACGCCCGGCGGCCGTTACCTTGTTGGTGGGCACCGACCGGAGGCGCCTGAAGATGGTCAGGATGTCCTGCTTGCTGGGGTCCCCCATGGTCACCAAAGAAACGAGGCACAGCTGGCCCCGCCAACCGGGAAGGGCAGAGCAGAAGCGGTTGCCGCCTCCGGGAGGTAGACGATGGCCGAAGGGCGGGGCTGCCCGTGATGATCAGACCGGGCCTCTCGATGTGCCCGCCCACTGCCGGAGCGCACGCGCCACTCTCCCCAGTGGCCCTGGCTTAACAGTGCCACTGGCTCCGCCCACTCAGGCCCCGCCCCGGTTCCTACGCAGGAGGCTCGCGCGCTTCCTCCAGGTCTCCGCCGGGCCTCCACTCCCGGCAGTGCGTGGCGAAGCTCGGTCCGGGTCGGGTTTGTACCTGCGCGCACGGCTGGTCGAGCCACCGCCGCTTCGGCTGACGGAGTGCTTCCTCGGCCAAGGTCCTCTCACCTCCTCCCCGTGAGAGCGGCAGAACCTGTCACTCCAAGTGGCAAAGGAGGAAACTTGCGGGGCAAGGGCCTCCCCGCCGGCTCTCCACACCCGAGGACTCAGTCCAGGCGCCGGATTTTCGCTAGTCGCCTGAGCCCTGGTGGGAGGCGTCCTATGGCGAAAAGGATCAGTTTGGGTTATGTCAGTGAGAGAGTCAGCAGTTCTCCTGAGGCAAAAGGCGTTCAGTCAAATCTGATGAATATAGACAAGAAAAGAAGCTGGCCCTTTCCTACCCTTCGGCTGACATTACTAGCTGGAGGGTTTAAACGCTTGGAGAAAGGTGCCTGTTTTGCGTTAGTGGGTGTGGAGCCACTAGGTGTCACCTGAGGTTCCGCGGGTCAGGAGAAGGATAACAGGTTTTGGAGTCAAATGCAGCACGTTGGCTCCAAGCTCACTCCAGCCAGCTCCTTCCCAGCTCTGTGACCTTGGTCAGATCACGTCACTAAAGCCGGGTTTGCTCCTCTGTGCAGTGGCGTGAGAGATGGGGAATCGGTGCTGAGCGGTACAGGAGAGCAGCTTCCCAGTGAAGCCCTGGGAAAGGCTTTGGCAGTGGTCTTTCAACCGGTCTGGTTAGATGCCCTCAGGGAAGTTGGAAGCTTGCAGGGTTGGAACTATTCCAAGGAAGGGAAATGTATTACCTTCCAGAACAGTAAGTTACTTTTACAGTAAGTTTCAGCTGTGACTGAAAGTTCTGCCTTGTACTGAGTCAAAGTATATACATACCGGGCTTCCCTGGTGGTGCAGTGGTTGAGAGTCCACCTGCCGATGCAGGGGACACGGGTTCATGCCCCGGTCCGGGGAGATCCCACATGCCGCGGAGCGGCTGGGCCCGTGAGCCATGGCCGCTGAGCCTGCGCGTTTGGAGCCTGTGCTCCGCAACGGGAGAGGCCACAGCAGTGAGAGGCCTGCATACTGCAAAAATAAATAAATAAATAAATAAATAAATAAATATATATATATATATATATATATATATATATATATATATACATACCCCTGTACTTTGTGTCCCTAGGTACGGGTTTGACCCTACACAGAATACCTGGCATGTTTATGAGTCCTGTGCTTTCTGATGGGAATGGGAATGATGGTCCCATTTACTATTTGGAGTTGAACTCTTCTTACCAAGTTATATATCAGATTCAGGATATTGTCTACTCCAGTCTCCAGTATAGAGATCCCTGAGAAGAAGAATAAAAGTGCAGTGAAGTGTAGACAGTATCTACACTAGATGGGGCATAAGGGGACACCCCCCCCAAAAAAAATGCCATTTGTACACCCATCTTTCTCTTTCCTATCATCTGTTTAAGCGTCCTTCATAGAACTTATTATCCCCTAATGCCGCAGTGTGCAATGCTCCCCTCAGCTGAACATAAATTCTTTGAGATCAGATGTATTCCATCTACCTCTCTATCTCCAGCACCTAGAACAAAGCCTGGCACATAGTATGCATTCAGTAAGGATGCGTGGAATGGGCTTAGAATGTAGAAAGCTGCAAAGAACGTCGCTCCTAACATAATAATGAGAAAAGGCTGGATAACCTTTAAAATCATAACTTCTCTTGAGCCCATCAGAGAGCTGAGAGCAAAGCAACCAAGTAAACTGAATTCCAAAGAGAGCCTAGCCTCTCCAAACACACTTGGAACAAAGAGCTCTTTCACCTTTGGCAAAGCACAGGGGAAAGAGGTGGCTGCCATACAAGTGGGCAAGAGGAAATCAGTTAAAATTTTAATGAATTCTTAGAGGCCAAGCATGGGCTAGCATGTCAATTTGGAATAGCTAGAAGCCTCAGAAACAAGAAGAGTTTACATTCATTCACAAGCTCTTTTCCGTAAACCTCCATCAGAAATCTTTCTTCATGAGAAAGATGGCGACAGAGATCTCTGACATCAGAGAGAAACCCCTTGGTAGGGCAGGCACCCAACTTTTGGGGGATGGGCACAAAACCCCACCCGCTTCCCTTCTCTCTTAGAAAGCAAAAGCAGCAAATTCACTCTCCCTCAGGCTACAAGCAAAGATCCATTGCTGCCAGGAGTAGAAGCAAAATCTAGTAATACCAAATCCTGAAGAGGATAGGAAATCCTCTTGCTCTCAAAGGAGGGTAGGCAGAAATCCATTGCTTCAGATCTGAGCATAACAGAACACAGAAGAGCTTCGAAAGAAGAGCCCGGCCAACAGGCAGGCCCACGTTGCCCTCTGGGTACTGTCCTTGCCATCTGTGTCTTATGGGGATATCCTGGTGTGGCTCTGGCCAAGTGAGACAACATTTAGTTTATTTAGTCCATCCAGTCGGACAGGAGCTTGCTGAAAGCCAAGTGCCACTCTAGGAAAAACCAGACATGCTTACATAGTCATATGGTGAATCACAAAGTCAGAATAAGCACAGATCTCATCCTTGCCCTGGTGGACTTTAGTTAGTGCTGAAAAGAAAACAAATTGCTGACTTAAAACAACAACAACACACACACACAATGTAAGAGCTGTGAGTTGAATTTATTCAGTGTCTTCCTGAGGACTCTAACCCAGGAGACAGCCTTTCAGATAGGCTTGATGTACTGTTCCAAAGAGGTGAGGGAGGAGCCAGGATATATATGAATTGGGAGGGGGGGGCTGGAAAAAAACATGTAGTTGAACGTCAAAAGATTACTGGGAATCACAAAAACAGACATCTCAAGTTAATGATTTTAGTGCTTTTCTCTGTATGGGAAGATACAAGAATCTGGGGTTACTGAAATTTTTCCTTAGTTGTGTATCTTAACTATCTCAGGGCCAGTATCCAAAGGACAGAATGGTTCCTGTTTTTCACCATCCTGAATTCCCCTCAGCTACACTGTCAGTGGGTGACCGCAGTGGCTCTTGGCTTAATCCTTGTAGAACTGGAATGGCAGGCAACTTACGAAGTGAACACTATCTCAGACATGCCATTTCTGTACAGGTCATGTACTTTTGAAAATGAGCTCACAGAATCATGAGCAACCTTATCTGCTTTCTTTAAAAAATTAATTAATTTATTTTGGCTGTGCCGGGTCTTAGTTGCAGCACGTGGGATCTTTAGTTGCAGCCTGCAGGATCTTTTAGTTGCAGCATGCGGGCTTCTTAGTTGTGGCATACGTGCGGGATCTAGTTCCCCGACCAGGGATCTGCATTGGGAGCGCAGAGTCTTACCCACTGGGCCACCACGGAATTCCCAGTCTTATCTGATTTCCACCAATCCGTATATGCTCAGGCAGTGCACTTGTTACCAAACTGAACTTGGGTCTGCTTGCCCGCTGCACAACAAAGCCAGTTTACTGACACTGGGTTGTGGTGAAGGAAAGCACAGTGTTTATTGCAGGCACCAAGCAAGGAGAATGGGCAGCTCATGCTCCAAGACCCAAACTCCTCGATGGTTTTCGGGGAATGGGTTTTAAAGGCAACATTGGGGTGAGGGTTTCAGCTCGTGGGCTTTCTTCTGATTGGTTGGTGGTGAGTTAACAGGGTGATATTTCAGGCACCTTCTGGTTCCAACCAGTCTGGGGTCAATGTGCTTGGGGTCAGCATGTAGTCAACAACCTCCACCTGCGTGGGGTCTTAGTTTCTGCAGAACAACTCAAAGATGCATCAGATTGTTCTGACAGTTGTTGTGAGGATGAACCAGGACTCTGCTCTATCGATGAACTAGTTTCTTGACTGCTTTTCCTTTGTTTCTACATTTCCTCACTTCCTTGATTAGTAGCTGCTTGAGTCTGGTCTTTGGAACTCAGGGAAGTTCTGGGAGACTAAGGCCGTTTTTCACAAACAAGAGACAGGCGACACAGAGGGGCTTTTGTACCCAGGAGGGCCCTGCGGAGTCCTGCTTGGTTTCACACTTCTGGAAATTCACAAATGCCCTCTCTGCCCCCGTTTTTTTGGCTGCGCTGTGTGGCTTGCGGGATCTTAGTTCCCTGACCAGGGATCGAACCCGTGCCCCCTGTGTGGAAGCGCAGAGTCCTAGCTCCTGGACTGCCAGGGAATTCACCTTGATTGATTTTTTTTTAAATCAATTTATTTATTTTATTTATTTTTGGCTGAGTTGGGTCTTCATTGCTGCACGCAGGCTTTCTCTAGTTGCGGCAAGTGGGGGCTACTCTTCATTGTGGTGCGCAGGCTTCTCATTGCAGTGGCTTCTCTTGCTGCAGAGCACGGACTTTAGGTGCGTGGGCTTCAGTAGTTGTGGCACGTGGGCTCATAGTTGTGGCTCATAGGCTCTAGAGCGTAGGCTCAGTAGTTGTGGCGCATGGGCTTAGTTGTTCTGTGGCACGTGGGATCTTCCTGGACCAGGGCTCGAACCCGTGTCCCCTGCATTGGCAGGCAGATTCTTAACCACTGCGCCACCAGGGAAGCCCCTTGATTGATCTTTTAAAAGTAGAAATTTAGGACTTCCCTGGTGGCGCAGTGGTTAAGAATCCGCCTGCCAATGCAGGGGACATGAATTTGAGCCCTGGTCCGGGAAGATCCCATGTGCCGCAGAGCAACTAAGCCCGTGCGCCACAACTATTGAGCCTGTGCTCTAGAGCCCATGAGCCACAACTACTGAAGCCCGCAGGCCTAGAACCTGTGCTCCACAACAAGAGAAGCCATTGTGACAAGAAGCCCGTGTACTGCAACGAAGAGTAGCCCCCACTCGCCACAACTAGAGAAAGCCCGTGCACAGCAATGAAGACCCAACTCAGCCAAAAATAAAATAAATAAATTTATTTAAAAAAATAAAGAAATTTAAGCTGATGCCATTACCGCCTTTAATGGGATAAAAGATTTAGAATCCTCATTACTGTGACATTTGCAACATTACAATATTATAAAAAATAATTGGATAGTGAAATGAAAAATTATGTTTACACAAAACCTGTACTTGTATGTTTATAACACATTTATTTGTAATCAAAAACTAGAAAAAACCCAAATATCCTTCACTTGGACTAACAAACCATGGTAAATTCATTCAATGTAAACTACCCACAATAAGTAGTAACAAACTGATCCATGAAACCACGTGGATGGATCTCAGACGAATTATGTGAAGTGAAAGATAAGACGATTTCAAAAAGCTACATATTGTATGATTCCATTCATATGACATTCTGGAAAAGGCAAAACTGTGGAAACAAGACAGATCAGTGGTTTCCAGGGGCTGGAAATACAAGGAGGGGTTGATTACAGAGGACCAGGCAGAAATCTGGTGAGGGGACAGTTCTCTATCTTGTTTGTGGTGGTGGTTACATGATGTATGTGCATTTGTCAAATTATACACTAAACAGGGTGCATTTTACTGTATGTAAATTATACCTTAAAAAATAAAAAAAGATGGGAAACAAAGACGTGCTCAGCAATATGAGACTTCTCACACATGGAATGTCATTAAACATTTTTAGTGGAAGCATATTTAGGGACAGGAGAAAATGCTCATGATCAAATATTAAGAGAATGAAGCAGGGTACCAAACTACGTTTAGAGTATGATCCCAATTTTGTAAAAAACACACACATTAATGATAAGGACAATGAAACATGGGCACATGTGTATGTATAGAAAAAAGACTAGAAAAAATGCACCAGAATGTCAGCAGTATTACCTCTGGATGTTGGGACTTTAATGTTTTTCTGAATACTTTTGCTTAGTTTCCAAGTTTTCATCTGAACCTTTGTTCCTTTTACAACTACTGAGTGGTCATTAACATTGTTATTTGAAAACTATTATAGAGGGGCAGGAGCAGGCTGGCTAATCTTGACCAGGAAGTGGCCAATGAGCTGCACACAGTTCGCTTGCAGTCAGTTTCACCTTGTTGATCAAATGCCATCCGGCTCGGGGCTGTTTGTTCTCAGACCTCTTGGCCAGGCACTCGGGTTTCTGTGGCCTTCGGTTGCCATGCTGCACGTCAGGGCTTTAGCCCGCTGACGGCCGGTGTTACTTATCCTTTCCTCAGACAGTGATGTTATTTATGCAGTTCATTTGTTCATCTGTTCCTTCCTTCCTTCATTTCCTAGCTTTTTCCACAGAGGATTTGAAGAGGTCTAAAACAGTCCAATCTGAGTTTTACTGGGTGGTCCAAAATTGATTTCATTTTTTCTTTTCAATTTCGCTCCAAAGCACTGGGGCTAGAGAGAAGATTAAGGTGCAGTGTCTGCACCAAGGAGCTTGCTGTTTAAGCAAGAAGATGTGCCAGTAGTGGCACTGAGGTGCTCCAGAGCACGGAGGAGGGCCTTTCAGGTCCGGCGTCTCGGAAATGGGGTAACTCCCATTCTGGTAGGTATGTTAATGAGCGCCACTGGGGGCAGGCACATCCTCGCCCTCTGCGGCAGGCGACCTCGTTGTCCAACAGCACAGCCTAGTGGGCAGGGACTGCACTGCACTACCCACGTCTGAACCTAGCTAGCTTGGCTGTATGGTATGGTACCTTGGGCAAGTTACCTAACCTCTCTGTGCCTCAGGTTCCTTACCTATAGAAATAGGAATAATAATATTTACCTAGTTCATAGGGCTGCTTTGTTAAATATTAATAAATGTTAAAGAGTTTAGAGCAGGGTCTGGCACAGAGTGAAATACAAATGTTTACTATTATTGCCATTTTATAGATGAGTAAACCAAGCCTCGGAGAAATTAAGTATTTTGCTCAAGGTAACATAGCTAAGTGAGGCCCCACAATTGGAGCCAAGTTTGAGTGCAGAGAATATGACCTCACAGTCCATGCTCTTAACCACTGGCTTCGTTTTTACACCTTTGTAAGACTCATTAATTTTCAGAGAAGAAAAAAATATTTTGTCAGGTTTTGGTGTGGAAAACCCAGACTTCTTCTGTACAGTTTCAGAGATGGATGAATATATGGCTTGGAGGAAGCATTCACGCCTAGCCTCTGGCTAGGGAGGGTCCGGAGTCTCCATCTGGGGTCTGCATACTTTGGTTATTTCTGGCTTGAGTTAGGATGGTGTTTGGGGGTGAGACCATTTTCACAAGGTACCCATCCAACCCTCATGAGGTACCTCTCCCTCTACTACGTGGCTGCCTCCTAACCCTCCCTGCCCCTTGCCAGGGATGGGAGGTCACATTGGCCTGTGTCCCTTGCTCCCTGGGCTCTCTTTGTCCATAGCGTGCCCACCTCCTCGGCCCAGACTGTGGTTGATCAGTCTCTGGGTCCCCAGAGCTGGGTTAGGAGCATCTGCTGGCTATATGAACAAATCAAGGAGGACACGGAATTGCTGGTATTTTGGGCAGCTCTGACTTGCTCAGAGGGTGGTCCTGGGTCAGCGTCAGCTGGGGACTTGTTAGATGTGCAAGCCCTGGGCCTCGCCCCCCAACCTGGTGACTCAGAAACTCTGGAATGTGGCCCAGCAAGCTGGGTTGTAACAAGCCCTCTAGATGTTTGAGAACCAGCAGTTTAGACAACAGCATCTGCTGTCTGGAGTTGGGCATCGGAGTTCAAACCCCACCTCTACCCTGACTTGCTGTGTGGCCCGGTGTAAGTCACTCAGGCTCTCTCGTTTGTTTCCTCACCTATAAAATGGTGCTCATACATCGTGAGGAGATTTCTATGATCCTTTGCAGGGAAAGGTGCTCAGCACAGGGCCTGGCATGTAGCTGATACATGTTTAGCCCAAGGCTGGTTGGAAACAGCAGGCTGAGAAGCTGCCTGTCCCCCAAGAGTGCCGGGGTCAGCCTGGCTCCTCTGACCCTGTGGTTGGCAGTGGCCCTGCCTGGTGGGGCATGAATGAGCCTCATACCTCAACCTGGGTCTGTCCTTCCCCGGGCAGCAGAGCTGCTTCTATCCCGGGCCCAGGCCTCTCCACCAGGAGGGCCCAGGCCTCTCCACCAGGGGGCCCCAGGTCTGTCCATTGAGGCGCTGTGGCCCGGCCCTTCTGCTCGCTCCCTCCAGAGACCACAGAGATCCAGCCCGGAGGTCACTGCGGGCCTAAGGGAAAACTAAGGCCCGGAAAGGGGCACACACCTCCTGCCGGTGTCTGGGCAGGGGTGCAGAGAGGCGCAGAAAGGGCAGCTGCCACCCTGGAGAGAGCTGGGGCTGTGAGAAGGGGTGGGGGGATGAGAGGCAGTTTCCAGGACACCTTGAGGGCAGGGCCCCGACCTGGCAAGTTCTCCCGCTTCTGGACACCCAGCTCAGAGAGGCTCAGGCACCTGCTTGGGCTTCAGGGCCCACAGGGGTGGAGGTCCCCCCAGTCTGCCCACAGCCCAGCCTGACCTCCACCCAGGCGGGGACACTTCCCGCTGGAAGTGGGGGAAACAGCTCAAGGACCCCATAGTGCCCACCCCTTAGGGTCTTGGAGCCGGGTTGGGAGGCCCTGTTTGTCCAAATTTCCTGAGACTTGTAGGCTGACCTCCAGAATCCACCACGCACACTCAGGAGACCATCCTGCCCCCTCATCTCTGGCCACTGCGGCCAGTATCACAGTGACTCCGTCTCTCCCTGATCTCTGGAGTCCCCTGAAGGCAAACATGGGCCCTTCCTCATGTCTGTCCTGGCACCACCGAGTCTTGCACACAGTAGGTGCTCAAGAACTGCTTGATGAATGAATACAACCTAGGAACAGAAAATAGGGAGGGAGGGAGGCAACTGCCTGCCAGGAGGGGCTAGTCGGGGTCAGACCTGGCTCAGCTACTCCAGCCACTTGCTCTGTGGCCACAGGCACGTCACACCTGACCCTCACTTGGCCTCAGTTTCCCCAGGAACAAGGAGGGGCCCCTCAGCTTCCCACACCCCTATCCCATGGATGGCAAGTGGCCCCCCAAGCCTGCCCCCTAGGACTTGAGGCATTGGCACAGCCCAGATCCACAGGCCACCCAGAGAAGGCCAGGCCAGGCAAGGGGACTGGCCTGCCTGTGTTTAGGTGGATAAGGGCCCTGCAGGGAAGCCTGGGACACCGAGGCCAGCCCTGTCCTCCATGTGCAGGGACTCCAGAAGACCCAGTGTTTTAGCTCGTACTGTGGCAGCATCAGATCCCTGCCCAGGTCACTAGGCCATAGGTCACTTTCCCTCTGGTCATTACTGGGGGGCTTGGAGAGCAGGAAGTACTCCATCCCCCCGCCCCACTGAGGGAAGTGGGGTGGGCTGCTGAGAGCCCTGGGGACCCCTGCGGGTGGTGTGGATGCAGCAGTGATCCAGGGGTAGAAGGGGCAGCTTGGCCCAGGCAGTGGCTATGGGGGTGGGGAAGGACAGAGAGGCAAAGAGGGCTCAGTGGCCCAGCATGGAGGGCATGGGAGGGGCAGCCAAGGATGCCAGAGGGTCCTAAACGGGGACCAGGAGGGTAAGATGTCACGCATAATCATGGCAAAAGTTATCATCTCCCGAGCACCTGTGGCCTTTCACCCCTTTACCCTAACCCCCACCCGGGAGGCAGGTATCACTCTTGCCTGAGAAGATGAGGCCCAGGAGCGAGTTAACGCTTCCAGGCTCACCCCGAGGGCCGGGCCAGGAGAGGACGGGTGGGCAGTGTGGGCCCTTCAGGCTTCCTCGCAGGAGCTCTGAGGATACAGGAAGCTGAGAAAAGGGCCTCGCCGAGCAGCGGCTGTTTCGGCCTGACTTTTGAGGGTTCCTCCTGCTTACCCACCTTGTTCTTTATCCGCCAGTGGAGAAAGCGAGGACGGGCTTGCCCTCGAGAGTCCTGCAGATGTGGGTTTGAATCACGGTTCGGTCACAGGACCTTGGGCAAGTCACTGGACTTGAACTTCCAGACCTTCTTTGTCTTCTGCAAAGTGGGGTGACTCCAGCCTCCCCCACGCACTGGCATCACAGTACACGAGCTCACCAAAAGCCCAGCAGGCCCAGCTCAGGAGACAGGACTGGGTGCCTGCTCTGACCCCTCCCTTCTGCTCTGGCCCAGCTTGTCTCTCAGAGGAGCCTGGGGCTGGCGAGGCAGAAGCTGGTGACTGCCCTGGGCAGCGGGCAGCTGCGATGGGCTCCAGCTTCTCCTCAGAAGTGGAGAGCAGGGGCCCCATCACCATCAGACCAGGTGGCAGATGACAGATTCCTCCTTGGCCCTTAATGAGCTGGCAAAGTTTAACACTGCCGTGGCGGCTACCCCCTCACTCCTGCACCCCTGTGAGGGCCTGGTGCCCAGATGGGGCGCTTCTCTGGCAGCCTGACCGACGTCAGTGAGTCCAGCAGCCCTCACATCTCTCCTTTCCCGCTTTGCCCTGGCCTCCTTCCGACTCAGGTCACCCCCGAGGGTGAGGGTGGAGGGCTCTTCAGGGATTTTACTTGGTGCCACAGACCAGCGGGGACTCCTTGGGTGAGTCTGGCTCTTGGAGCCTCTGCTTCTTTCTCTGTAAAATGGAAACGGGGAGGCTCATCTCACTCACAGCATGTTTGGAGATGGGCATGTTCTTTGCAGATAAGTAGAGAGGGCTCAGTGCACGGCGGGTGCTCAGGAAATACGTTCAAGGAAGCTCGGGTGATGAGTGGTCTCTGGTCTCGTCCTGCTATTTGGGCCTTGGGGAGTGGGTAGGGAGGCGCCAGCCTGCTGCCCACACAGGGGGAGCCTAGGCCACACAGCGGCAGGTTTGGGGGAGAGAAGAACTGCAAGGGGCTCCGGTGCCTCAACTCCCCAACCTCTAGCTTGGCAGGGGCAGTGGGACAGGGACACGGCCCCCTGGGCAGTGGTCTTGTACCTGGGATCTTGCCTGGCTCCAGAGCTGGTGCATAAATGCCAGTGAAGACACGTCCACCAGTTGATGAGAGCATGAGGCACACGCACAGCACAGAGACTGTCATACTCACGAGATCAACTGTTTATTGATTCTTTTTCTAAAATACTATGCGTTTAAAGAAACACCTAAACTGAAAAGACGTGACAATTTTTGGTACATCTGTAGCAAAGGAATGAGGATTTCTGCTGGTAAGTGTTCACGACAGACAGACACACATCCATTTTCCAAGCAAGGCATCAAGCTCACTGGAAACACTGAATAAAATGCATAGCTTGTGATGGCAGCAGCCGTTTCTCCAATGTCTGAGTTACACAAAATAAAGGTTATCCCTCCCTCCCCTGCCCCATGATTACAGTGTAGCTTCCTGCCCCAGCACGCCTGCTCCCTGATGACTAAGGACACTGCGAAGAGACCCTTGTGCTAGGGGGGTGAGACCCAGCTTTTGTTTGCTCACGAGGAATACAGATGACAGTGAAATCTTCAACTGCTGGAAAGACACGGGAGGTTTGTACAGTGTTCTGCTACAGAAAGACTAAGGCTAGTTAGAAGTTGGACCCACAGCTAGCCAGTGAGGACAGACTTCCCTACAGCAGGCTCCACTTCAGAGAGGCCCAGGGCCCGAGCCCAGAGGGTCTCAGCTGACCAGCCAGGCCTGTGCCCAAATGCCACGGTCTTTAAGCAGTTTACAAATTAAACCCACTGTCAAAAGCTGTTAAATCTCATTAACACAGTAGACGAGCTCTTTAGATTCTCTGAATATCAAATAATATATACAGATATACACCAAGACATGACAGTCTAACATAAAGCATCTTAACTATAGATGCATTCACTTGAAAAGTTAGTCTTCTTATTTTTTAACCTTTCAAATCACTGATAAAATTGTTAATTTGCATGAGTGAAAACAGTTTTTAAATATGGTGACTTTAGAGAGTTCCACATAAGGTTACTTGCGAAAGTCACATTTGGATGCCCCAAATGTGGACAGCATTCACAACAGGAATCCAGCCATGTGTTCCCATCTTTCTACTGCAATCTCTTGTCTCAAACATTGTCTGTCCAAATGAGCTACTGGCTCTCGCAGCTTGCCCCAGGCAGTGGCATGGTTGATTAACAGTACGACATGGAAATAGAGATATTTCCTTAGGACTGGTGTACATCCATCTATGCCATAATTTAAGTATAAATGAATGGAAGAACATGTATATAAAAAAGTAACTGTACACAGCCTTTAAATTAAAAACCTCAAAGTCCTCCCTCAGAAAATGGCATGTAAGTTTGTTCATCTAAGTTGCAGGTAATGGGACTCATCAGAGAAAGTAATCAGTGGAACTAGAATCAGTGTAACCCACCATTACCATGGACTTGGAGGAGAGGAGGAAAGACAAGGTCAAGAATATACAGATCCATGATAAGCCAACACACAGCGAGTGGGGGAGCGGGGGCAGGGGAGGGTCCCAGCGATTTCTGTTGTACTGCGTCTTCCTGTGCTCAGATCTCTCCATTTGCACTGTGGAAAGGGTGCCGAGTCCCAGGTAAAAGGACCAGCTTGTCTGCCTTCAAGAGACACCATGAAGCCAAGAGCAATGGAACCATCATCTTTTGCAGGAAAAGGAGTGGATGCCCACACAGCTGGCTGGAGGCACCAAAGCCCGGGGCCAATGGCTAACAGAGCCCCTGGGACCTCCACCTCCACCCCTCCGCCAGCCAGCCCACCAGCCCATCACTGGATCGCCTCGACGTAATTCGCTGGGTACAGGCCAACCTGTCCGTTGTCCAAGCGTCCCTTGCACCAGCCCTGCTCATCCTCATCCTCTATCTTGGTCAGCTCATCCCCTGCAAGACAAAAAGGAAGTGGTCTTGGTGACCACAGGGTCAGAGAATCACCCTCATGTTTTAGCCCCCACCCTGGGCCCACAGAGGGTCCCTAACTTGGGTGGGAGGGGCAGGCATTCTCCTGGGGGCAACGTGGCCCGAGGGCCTGGCTCTTTCTCTATCAAGTTGCATCTGAGGTTTCGTGTTTAGTCATGGGGGCCTCTGAGAGATCTAAAGACCCAGGTCTTTCACACAGTGATCCTAAAGCAAGCCGTTCTCAGTTGCCAGCGGGGCTCCCACAGAGACTGCAGAATTAAACGCTGCAGGACTTTTGCCTCCGACTGTCCCAGGCCAGGTCAGAGGAATCCTTTCACAGGGTCTGTGTCACCTCCCTCACAGCCCTGTACTGCCATCCTTCCTTCCCCTGGGCCCTGGTCCGCCTGATCTTCTTGTGTCTCCTCCAGCACTTGTTGCCATGGTCTTGGTGCCTTCATTTAATGTGTGTCTAGACTGCAGGCTGTGGGAGCGTTGGGGACCCATTATACCATCCCCAGCAGCTAGCTCAGAACATTTGTCCTCTGACTTAAGGAAATCAACCCCGCCCAACACTGAGAGTGTTGGCACGGTTCTGGAATCTCCCCATGGCTCTGTGTTAGTGCAGTTTGATTTATCTTTTGTTTGTTCAAGCATGAAGGAACCTCTACATCACACCAAGGCCCTGGGTGGTGAAGGAGATACAGACATGAGAGAGGGACAGATGGAGCCCTGTTTCCTCAAGGAGACAGGCCAGGGGACAAGGACCAAAGGTGTGGTCAGGGCTGAGGTGGAGGGAGGTCCAGGCGTGGCATTTTCCTGTTCAGGACAGACAGAGCAGCCCAGACCAGGGGACAGGAAGGAGCTCTGGCCGGTGACCACCCTGCAGAGATGGCTGTGGGAACTGGCAGAAGACAGGCCAGCTGAGGCCTGTCCTTATTGGTCACTTTGCAACTTTGTATTTCCTGTTGGCATTTTGGTCCATTTTTCAGGCTCAGTTGCATTTTTTCCCCTCAGGCAATTAAGCCTTGTTTAGCAACATTTCCCTGACTCCTTATTTTGTGTAGCAGCCATACTGATCCAGATGCCTGGGGGGCCAATACCTGGGCTGCTGGGAGACCTGGCCAAGGCCCCGTCCCTGGGGCCTAGCTGCCTCATCTGTGGACCGGGGGAAGGGGTGGGGGGGGCACTGTGAGGACTAAGTGTTAAAACACAAAAGGGCCCTGGGTCCACGTAGCGAGCACTCGGTAAACAGGGACTGCCGTTACTCCCATGAGCGAGATGGTTCTTCTGCCCGCTGCTGTGCACCTGACCCGCTTCTGTCAGCACCCGTGCTCATGCAAGTCTGGCTTGGCAACATCAGGAGCGAATGCAGGGGGCCGAGGCGTGGCGTGCTGAGCGGTAAACCTCATCTTCGCCCACCCCCAGGTGCCCCCGTGGGCCCCTGGCAGGGGCGACACTGACGACTGGTGTTTCTCCCATCAGGCCCTGATGAGCGAGGCTGCCCGGAGCCGACGGGGCACCAGCTCTATTATGCTGTCACGTGGTGAAAAGTGCACCAAGTGAAGACTCTGCAGGCTCCCAAGGCCCAGAGAAGTGGAGAGCGGCCAGAGCGTGCTTAAGACAGAGGAAGCAGTATGGGCCGGGAACTAATGTCACGTCGGGGAAAAGAAAAATAACACAGAAAACAGACGAAACTAATAGGAACCTTCCAAGTTGTGAAATGTAAACCGGTGACTAGAAACATTCATTTCAGTTTGCTTTTGGTAATTCACTGGGAACAGAAGGAAACATTTTAAATCTATAAAACTGCTGACTAATCCAACAGGTAAAATTTAGAGGGAATTCCCTGGCAGTCCAGTGGTTAGGACTTGGTGCTTTCACTGCTGGGGACCAAGTTCAATCCCTGGTCAGGGAACTAAGATCCCACAAGCTCTACAGCGGGGCCAAATGAGAAAAAGAAAGATTTAGAAAGAATGAGAAATTAAAAATCAATCAATCAACAAACAAAGCAGGGGGGAAACAACCCCAACCAAAGATGTCAGAAAACTCGAGGTAATTCCCTGGCGGTCCAGGGGTTGGGACTCTACCCTTCCACTACAGGGGGTGTGGGTTCGATCCCTGATCAGGGAACTAAGATCCCGCAAGCTTCAAGGCACACACCCCCACCCCGCCAAAAAAAAAGAAAAGAAAAGAAAACTCAACAAAGGTGTTTAAAGACACGTAAGAGGGGCTTCCCTGGTGGCGCTGTGGTTGAGAGTCTGCCTGCTGATGCAGGGGACACGGGTTCGTGCCCCGGTCTGGGAAGATCCCACATGCTGCGGAGCGTCTAGGCCCATGAGCCATGGCCGCTAAGCCTGCGCGTCCGGAGCCTGTGCTCCACAACGGGAGAGGCCACAACAGTGAGAGGCCCGCGTACAGGAAAAAAAAAAAAAAAAAAAGACACGTAAGAACTTTCTACATCCAGGGCTTCCCTGGTGGTGCAGTGGTTAAGAATCCGCCTGCCAATGCAGGGGAGATGGATTCGAGCCCTGGTCTGGGAAGATCCCACATGCCGTGGAACAACTAAGCCCGCAAGCCACAACTACTGAGCCCAAGTGCCACAACTACTGAAGCCCACGCGCCTAGAGCCCGTGCTCAGCAACAAGAGAAGCCACCGCAATGAGAAGCCTGTGCACCACAATGAAGAGTAGCCCTGGCTTGTCAAAACTAGAGAAAGCCTGCGCACAGCAACGAAGACCCAGCGCAGCCAAAAATAAATAAATTAAATAAACTTAAAAAAAAAAAAAAAGAAGAGAAAAGAACTTTCTACAACCAGCCAGAGGCACCCAATGACCAACCCTGGGGTCGAGTGTCTGGGGAGAGCTGGCCGGCCTGCTGAGTGCAGAGAGAAGGGCTTCCAGACACAGCCCCAGCCGGGGTGGGGTGGGGTCAGAAGTGAGGGTCTGTCCCAGAGATGAAGCATGGAGGGCACACTTTAGCCTGTGCTGGTTGAGTCAGGGCCCAGCACAGCCCCTGCCCTGGAGGGATGGATGCTGAATTTGGGCTGGCTTTGAGGAGGGGCAAGGCAGAAGGAAGGAACTTGGCTCCCTTTGGGCCCACTTGGCACAGGCCGATCAAGCGTCTCTGGACGGGCTCTAAGGTAGTGCTCTTCAAATGGAGGGCTGCAGCATTTAAAAATAAAGAAAAGGACAGGATAGAAAATCTCCACCCACAGAGCTCATACAATCAGGATCCAGACTGGTCTATAAAACTGGGGTTTCAGCTACTGGCAGCAAAGGTGTGTTGGTGGTAGGTGTGCAGCACACAGCATGGCTGCAGAAAGAGTGTGAAAAGCACTGCCCCAAGATGAGGCTCTGCAGCCCCACGGACACGCTGCCTGCTATTCTGGGGTCTGGGCTCCTCTGCCAGCTGTAGGCCTCTGGAGAAAGGCTTCCCTTGGGGACCCATAGGGCAGCTGCTTCCAGGGAGCCTGGTGATCAGCATCTCCTGTGCACAGGCCTTAGCCCTGCTGAGGTAGCATCTTGGGCAAAGGCACATGGGCACCTCACTGTCTTCTAAGCTTTGGTGTTGAGGATCTGCTCCCATTTTTTTAAAAATTTATTTTAATTATTTATTTATTTTTGGCTGCGTGGGGTCTTCCTTGCTGCGTGTGTGCTTTCTCTAGCTGCGGAGAGCGGGGGCTACTCTTCACTGCGGTGTGTGGGCTTCTCATTGCGGTGGCTTCTCTTGTTGCGGAGCATGGGCTCTAGGCAAGCGGGCTTCCGTAGTTCTGGCGCACGGGCTTAGTTGCTCCACAACATGTGGGATCTTCCCGGACCAGGGCTTGAACCCTTGTCCCCTGCATTGGCAGGCGGATTCTCAACCACCGCGCCACCAGGGAAGCCCCATCTGCTACTTTTAAAATGGGGGGTGGATTGGCGAACACACAAATGAAACTAGCAGGAAATTTTAGCAGACTTAAAAAACAACAACCTCCCCCAGCAGGCTGGAAGCGCTCACCCCAGATGCCAGCCGGGAGGGCCACCTACCAGCCTTGAAGCTCAGCTCATCGTGCTCCTGCCCTTCGTAGTCGTAAAGGGCCCGGACCCGCACTTCCGCCCCCGAGGGCGAGTCCCCGTCAAATGGGTTTGAGTCCCCGTTGGCGTCCGCGGAGGAGAACGGGTTGTTAGACTCATCATCTGACCAGTCCACGGGGCGGCTCTGGGTCTTCTCGCAGCTGCTCACACTGCAAGAAAGGGTCGGCCCAGGGGCCCTGAGCATGGGGCTGGCAGAGGCCTGAAGCCCTGCCTGGAGCCCTGGTCCCCGCCCAGGCGGCCGAGGGAGCCCTGGGGCTGGGCTGGGACCCCTTCTGCAGGATCACAGCCCCCTCAGCAGCCCTGTGTGGGCAGGCTCCCTGTGGGGCCGCCCGGCACGCCCATCTTCTTGTGCTGGTGTGCCGGGACCTTGACATGGGTTAACAGAGGGCAGAGAAAAAGCAACCACAGCTTGTTAACTGGTGCCTCCCTCCCTAAGAGATCGAGAAGCCAGAGACCGTCCACCAGCTGGCAGCCGGGCCACCTCCTGCAGGCCTCATGCATTGCTTTGAGTGCCGAGGGGGTGAGACCCTGGACAGAGAGGAGAGACAAAGGAGCGAGGTGGAAACCAGAGGGAAACGTTTGTTCACCAACTTTTTGGCCTTAATGTCCTCCTTCTCACTGACGGTGCTCCCCGTGTCGTCCTCGTCCTCGAAGGGGTTGTAGCTGGACAGTGACTGCGCTGACCGTGCGGGGTTGCTCGGGACACTAAAGTCGCTACGGGGAGAGAGAGAGCTTTCAGGGGACCCCAACTCGGTGGCCCCCAAGGTCCCGGGCGCTCCCAGCTGCAGGATCACAGGGCCAGGGTTTGAAGGGACAAATCGGCTCCCCGTCAAATAGGAGGAATATGTTGTCTGCGCAGAAAGCCTGTTTTAGCAAAACGCTTGGCAACGCTTTGGCTGTTAATTGCGCTTTAAGTGTCTAAGAGAGAACAAGGTTTCCCTTTGCCCTCCTTGTGTCTGAACACAGTCTATCCTGAACAGGAGCCCTGAGGTGGGCACAGGCTGTCGCTGGAGCAAAGTGCTTCTGGGCTCAGGGGTTCTCTCTCTCCATAGTCCGCCCCACCTGGCTCTCTGCTGAGAGCTGGCAGCTGACAGCCTGTGGGGCTCAGCCTGGCGAGGGTGACAGCCGGGGAGGCTCAGAGCCCTGCCGAGGGCAGAAGGGAGGCTCCCGGAGCTCTCCAGACCCCACAGGGCAGCATACCCTCTCCTTCTGACTACAAAAGGGCCCAACAGCCTCCGCCCTGGTTCTTCTGGGTCTGCAACTTCCAAAATCGGAACCAAAGCCTGCTGAATAGCCCTTTCTGGGAAGAAAGGACCCCTTTTGTGCTCCAGAGAGGGAAAATCCATCTGCTTAACTGTATCAACTGCCTACTGTGTGCCAGGCCCAGAGGGGACCAGAGAGAAATTTGACCCCAGCCTGGCGTGAGTGCTGACAGCCAGGCGATGAAATGCAGAGCGTAGAACAAGATGGTAGAGATAAGACAGGCCCCCGAGAGCCCAGGCACCCCACTGTAGAACTCTGAGCTGAGGGACTGCACCACTGAGCTGCAGGGCAGGGCTCCCCAGGCCAGCACCACCTCCCAAGCCAGGGCGGCACGGAGCGGGCCCACAAAGTGCTGGGGGGATGGCTCAGTCAGAGCAGAGGAGGGTAGGCAAGGAAATGCTTCAAATGCCACCAGAGTGACCCCAAGTGGCCGGCAACTGCCTCACTGGTTTCAGGCCAGGCAAGAGGCACTGGGCCTATGCCTGCCTGCTGCCTACATCCGGGCCACATGTCTAAGACCACCAGGCCCTCCTCCCTCTTCGGCACCTTTCTCCAGCTGATCTGAAAGGGGGTTGGTGCTGGGCAGCTGAATTTGTGCAGCAGCCCTGGCCAACCTAGGCCGCCCCGCCCTGCCCATAGTCACACAGGTGCTGGCCTGACCCCTGGCACGGTGCTCACTGCTGCAGTCACTTAATCAGGCCCACCTGCCCAGATGGTGGCACAGCAGCTGAATGACAAGTGGCCATGTCAGCCCAGGGAGACTGGGCGGGGGCTTCAGTGCCCAGGGCTACAGAAAGGCCTGCGGAACCTGCGCTGACTCTTCCTAGGAAGCCACGAGCCTGAGGTGTGTTATCACCCAGCATGCCGTGGAGGCCTCTGGGCCCAGGGCCTGCAGGGCAGCCTCAGCTCTGCAGAGGACAGCAACATTATCTGCTGGGAACTCTGTGGCCTCACCTGGCACACACTTTCCAGGAAGTTCTAAAGGACCTCAGTGCCACCTCTTTGATCCAAACTCAGTTTTAGCAAACAATGAGGTCAGAAATAACCAGTGCTCTCAGCAAAGAGGTAATTTGAAAAAGGGGGCACTTGACAATGCCCCACCCCCAAATCAGGCACCTGCATACGGCACGGGGAAGTAAGTACAAACCTGGCCAGGACACCTGAACCCTCCTGAAGGACCCCACCGACAGTGACCTCCACCTGCCCGTGTGCACCACTGGGGACACATAATGACCAGCCCCTAACATCAGTTCTTCCCCTCATTTGGGGCCCAAAGCACACTTGTGGCAAAGGCTCCCCCTCTGGATCTTTCTGCAGCTCTGGCACCAGGTGGACTGATGATTCTCTCCAGAGATGACCTTGGGCCACTGCCCAGCAGAGCGCAGGCAGCCAGGGAGTGTCTGGAAAGATGGCCCTGGGGCTCCCTGCGAGGCCCCATCGGGGAGTCTCCCGGTGTTCCAGGTGGGGGCGTCCCAGCCCGTGCAGAGGACCAAGGGGACCTTTCCAGGGATTGAGGCCGCCCCAGTGCCCACCTGCTGGGCTTGTTCTGCAGAGCCTGGTCCCCGGTCTGGTTGATGCCCGTCAGGGTCACACCATCAGCAGTCTTCTTCTTCTCTCTCCGGCTGAGAGTTCTATTCAGGTCTGCAGACCACTCCTGAGCAACGGGTACCGAGGGAGAGAAATCAGGAATTTCATTTGTTTGAGGCCACATCAGTCTAAAACACCGGCCAGCGAGCCAGTGGCCTGCCCCGCACAGTTAGTGGCATCTACCCTTGCTGCCTCTGCTCTCCCTTGTTACCCAGCAGACCCCGGGCTCATGACACCCACCACTGACCCCTCCTCACTGTGCAAAGTATGGACTCCTCAGGGGGCCTGGAGGTCAGCACCAGGCCCAGCCTGCAGGGACGGATGGATGATAAGAAGACTGGAGCCGACATTCAGGGATCCTGCATTCCAGTCCCAGGGAGCCTCCCCATCCAACCCCTGTCCCTGTGGCACTCAGCTTCCGGACCCTCAGGCCCGCAGCAGCAGCCAGAGGCCTCGCCAGGTTTCCTCGCGCTTCCAAAGGAGACAGAGCCCACCCTCCGAGGGGCTTGGCATTCAGTGCTGAAGACTCTCTCATCCGTGCCCTGAACCGTCAGCAGGGCAAGAGGGCTGGGCGTGGGGGCCTGAGCAAGCCTGCAGTGTGGGAAATGGGCCCTGGGTGCAAACAAAATCAGGGGCCGAGGGGAGCTCCCGCATCACTGCAGGGGCAACCCAGCCACTCAAGTCTCCAAGGAGTAGTGCCCTTCCCTGCCCAGAACGTCCTCCCCCATCTGAGCAGCGTGCTGGGGGCTAGCTAACAAAGCAAAGCAGTGTTTACCTCCCCAGAGGTTCACTATTCTTCCAGCATGTGAACAGGCTTTTATCAACTGCACTGAAAACACTGGGAGAAAAGCATGTGTGTGTACACATTTAATGAACTCTTCCCCCTGCCCCATTTCTACCCATTATCCAACAACTTTATTTGAATTAATATTTGGGATGACTTTGAGCTGTGCTTTGAGTCATGAGCTTTGCTCATGTGTAGTTATGGAATTTCAAGGCTAGAAGCCACCTTAGAAACATTCAAGTCTAACCTGCCAATTTGTCAGATGAGGAAACCAACGCCCAGAAAGAAAAGTGACTTTGCCCATGCAGAGTTGGTGGCAGACCTGGGCCCTCAACCCCAAACTTAGGTCACCTATTTATTTGTTAATTATTTCCTTAACTGAAATAAGCTGACTGAGAACTCAACTGGAACTCAGAATCCTCATAGTGACCTTTTAAAAAACTTTTTTTTGAATTTTATTTATTTTTTACACAGCAGGTTCTTATTAGTCATCCATTTTATACATATTAGTGTATATATGTCAATCCCAATCTCCCAATTCATCCCACCACCACCACCACCACCCGCCCCCCACTTTCCCCCCTTGGTGTCCATATGTTTGTTCTCTACGTCTGTGTCTCTATTTCTGCCCTGCAAATAGGACCTTTTGAAATATAAATCCGTCCTGATGGGGTGGCTTCCAAGGGCCGATGTGATCAACACCAGGCCAACTCTGAAGGGAAGGGTCCGCTATTAACTCGGACAACAAAACCGCCTGGGCTACACTGTGGCCACGGTTCTTTAACCTGTCAGAATCAGGCTGCAGATGCCACGCACAGACCCACCTGGGCTGAACACACACTGCAAGAGGTTTGGAATTCAATAAGTTAGCCATAAAATAGGAACTTACTTCATCCTTGTGGCATGGAAAATAAAAACAAATAATTTCATTAGAGAAAGGAAGCATGATCCTGTAAGAGCTGCAAGCATGCAACACATGCAGGCATGGGTTCCCGGCCCGTGGGACCCACAGAGAGAAGGGCCACCATGGGCTCTAGCCAGGACACCCACCCCAGCAAGATTGCCTGTCAAGTCTTCCTTTCCAGACCATTCTGTTCTCTGGGTAGGGACGAACAACCCTAAGGGGCCTGGGGGTTGGAGGGGGTACATGTCACAGAGGGTTTCCTGAGCCTCTCCTGAGAGCAGCAAACACTCCCCGCAGAGGAGAATCCAGGTGTGTGCACAAGTCCCATCACCAACTCGCTTCTTGCCCGTGTGCCATCACTAAGGGGAGGAGAAGTCGGGCTGTGCTGTCTCCTCTAGGTCCACTTCCACCTGGGAAGGCCCCAGGCCTCTGCTCTTGGTCCCTGTTGGGAGCCGGTGTCCTAAAGGCAGTGCAGGGGGAATGCTCAGCTCCAGGGACCTACTGTCATCTGGAGAAGCTTTCTTGAGAAACTCCAGAAAACAGAGGCACAGGGATGTGGACTGAAAAAACTATAGGCTGGGATGGGGCCAAACAAGTTTCTGTGTGGTGGGTCCAGGGGCAATACCCAGTATGGACCAGGTCACTGAACCTCCAGCCTCCAAGAAGATCGGGGCTGTTGTCATCCCCGTTTTACACATGGGAAAACTGAGTCACAAAAAGGGCAGATGACTTGCTCAGCATCCCACAGCTAGTAAGTGCTGAGGCAGGATCTGAGTGCAGCCTGGGCTCCAGCCGCTACCGAGTCAGTGGGGCCAGGTGGTTGGAGCCCAAGGCAGAGGGGGCTGCCTCCAGCATCCTCCCCGGGGGAGGCAGCAGCCATGGCACTGTGGGGCCCTTCCCAGCCCCTGCTTCGCCACGAGGTGGGGAGAATCCTTTCCCTCAGAGAACAGGGTGGTGGGACTTGTGGCCACTGCCTTCTCTGCTATCAACAGGAGGCCAGGTGGGGCCTGGGGACCCAATTCTAGGGCTGGAAGAGCCTTGAGATCCCCAGGCCCTTGAATTTTGCATGTAAAGATACTGGACAGCTTGGACCCATGAAAATGGGAAAGGAAGAAAGTTAATCCTACACCAAAGTTGGCTGAATTTATATAAGAAGATAAGGAAAAGCCCTCAGTGAAGGGTAAAAACAGCTACACACTGAGACCATGCTCCCCTCTCGTCCTGGACCAGAGGCTGCTGAACTGGTGCTCTTGGCCCACCAGGCCTGGAATGCACTGTGGCCACTCCTTCCCTGGCCATCTCGCAGGGTTGAGCAGGGAACTGTAACTCCTGCAACTCCTGGGACTCACCACGAAGGGAATGCCAGATGGTCAACAAGTGACCATCAAAGTTCTCAATTACAAAGAACATAATTGCATCTTCACCAGGGATTCAGAAGGCCCTTCGGTAATCCTGAAGCCCCCCAGAACATTAAACATCCACTTGGTTTCTAGGGCTGCCATGTGTAAAGGCTGCCACATAAACAGGGCACAGGCCAGCTCTGAGTTGGATGGAGAAAGAACGGTGTATGACTCGACCCTGTGGGCCTAGGCCCCTCCCAGGCCAACAGGTCACAGGTAGAGCCCCCTCTTACCTCAAACTGTGGCCAGTTCATGGACATGCCTGGCCCGTGGTTGGCTCTGAACCACCTCAGGTCCTCCACCGCGTCGGCAACTTTGATGCTCTGCTCCAGGTCTCGGTAAATGTTTCTGTAGCTAAATCAGAGACAGAAGCGTGACTCTTTTTGAAGGACGGGAAGGCCAGCCCTCAGCCTCGCCCAGGGCCTGCCTAGAGCTGGCGCCATGGTCTGCAGCCGCACGAGAGTCGACTTCACAGGGCAGATCAGACCCTTGCCCTGGCTCAGTTGGACGGTCATCTGGCCGTGATGCACACAGAATGGGACAAACAACAACCATGGCGTGGAAGCCATAGCTTCAGCTTCTGACAAATCAAACCAGGTGGCAACAACCTGGCTTTGCTCTGTCAGATAATACAAAAGGTGCTGGCATCTGGGCCACACGGACCACCAATCTGTGTGGTCCCATTTAACCAGGTCCAGAATTCAGTGTCAGAAAGCTCCCCCTCATCCCTTCAAAAAAGCAGGAAGGTTTACACTCAGCTGTGCAAAAACAGTAAACAAAGATTGGCCAGTGCTGTGGTGGCTGCACACCCCACGAGCCACCTGGGGGGACTCCTGCTTCTGCTTGACCGCTCAGAGCAGCTCGCCTCCCTAGGAAGCTGACCGTGTCAGATAGGAGTATGACCACTGCGGGTCCTGGTGTTTTCACTTCTAGGCTGTATGGCTAGCAAGTCAGTTACCCTCTCTGGGCCTGGCCTCAGTGTCTTCCTCCGCTAAGGGTGCATAATGCCACCTGTTACGGGGTAAACTGTGTCTTCCAAAAAAGATAATGTTGGAGTCCTAGGCCCCAGTACCACGGAATGGGACCTTATTGGGAAATAGGATCTTTACAGAGGTAATCTGTAAATTAAAAAACCACCTTTTTATAAAAAGGGGGAAATTTGGGTACAGAGACAGAGGGAAGACAATGTGAAGACACAGAAGACGGCCATGTGACTGGAGTGATGCGTCTCGTCTACAAGTCAAGGAAGGCCAAGGATTGACTCCAAACACCAAAAGCTGGAAGAGGCAAGGAAGAGTCCTCCCCTACAGCAGAGCCATCAGAGGGAGTGAGGCCCCGCTGACACCTTGATTTCAGAAGCGCAAGAGAAGAAATTTCTGTTGTTCTAGGCTGCCCAGGTTTGGGTATTTCATTATGGCAGCCCTAGAACACTACTATACCATCCCCTCCCCAGGGTGGCTTGGAGGACTAAGGGAAGCAAGGCACATCAACCGAGGACAAGCCCTCACACGATGGGAGTTACTCCACCCGCAGAAGAGCCTGGCAGCCCCAGCCCTGCCCCAGCCGGCGGTGCAGCCTTGGGCAAGTCCCTTAACCACGCCAGCCTGCTCCCTCATCAGCAAGATGGGGAATAATGCCCCTCCTTCACAGACACTCATAAGGATCCGTTAGTTGTTGGCAGAGGAGCTGAACAATAACTGTTGCTTTTGATGTTTTTCCTATTAGAAGAAGACAAAAGGAATGTAATTTCCTATTCACGACAAGCTTTAACTTGTGAGTCATTTCTAAATGGCTCTGCTATGTGGATGACAGAAGTCTAGGTCCAGGGTTAGCACGGGCCTCTGCCCTGACGAAGGTGTCATGGGACCAAAGACAAGGAAAGTATGGAAGGAATATCACAGCCTCCACGTCTCCGTTCAGAACCGAGTCTCTGAGGGTCTGTGCTGCCCGAGGCCCAGAACCACTGGAAGTCAAGGAACAAGCTGGCAGCCAGCTGCTCTGGATTGAAAAGACCTCGTAAAGGTCCTCAAAGAAAGGCCATCCCGGGGGCAGGGTGTGCCAGCCCCGGAACTGCTCGACTTGCTCCCGGGTTGATTTCAAACGTGCAACTGTGGCGGGTCCAAGCCGCGGCCCTCCCTTCCTGCCTAGATGCAAAGGACTGCACCCAGAGCTGGCAGAGAGTGGCAGGCGGCCACCCGACTCAGGCCAGGGAGCAGCTGTCCCAGGCAGCAGGACACTGCATGGCCACAGGCAGGCTTGGCCAAAGGGCCCTCCCTGGACAGGGGAACTTAAGACCTTCTGACAAGCACTGCCACCTCAAGGCTGGAGAGCAGCAACCGATCTTTATTCCAAAGCAACTTTCCACTGACTTCCCTGGGATGTGCTTTTCAGCTAAGGGACACTTACCTGGCCACGTTCGACAGGTCTAGGTGCTTCTGAACCTCCAGCAGAACTTCCCGGAAGAAGCGCAGGCGCTTCTCCTCAAACTGCTGGCACTGCTCAAACACCTGCTCCATGCCCTCCATGTACTGCGGTGTGCCCTGGCCCAGCTCCTTCAGGGACTTCTCGTACTTCTCTTTGGTCTACGAGAAAGTCCAGGCACACGAGTTGAAGACTAACTTCCACTCAGCCCACTTGCCTCTGACCGAGAGTGAGCGAGCCCGGCTCTGTACCACCCTGTCCATCACCCGGCCCTTGTCCCCCTCCACCACTTCTGAATCCATCAGCATCTAGACTACTCCTCAGGCGACCCCACATCCAAGAAGCACCCGATCTATTTCCTTTGCCCCGCAAGCTCCTGCCCAGAGGACTCACGCCCCACCTCTGCTCCTGAGGGGCACCCACCCAATCTGGCTGTGAAACAGCCCTCCGCACTCCACACGCCAGGCCCCCCAGGCTCATCTTGGATGCTCTCCCCACCACCAATGTCGCCCTTGGGGAAAGCTGCTCCGTCCCCCAGCCGCCCCAGATTCCAAAACCCAAAGAGAACAAGCTCCAGAGTCTGACAGAGTTCCAAGTTCAAGTCCCAGCCCCTCCACTTCTGAAATGCAAATCACACTCCTGGCATCTGCCAGGGCTCTCAGCTGGAGTAAGACCCAAACAGGTAGCCACTGTGGAAGAGGCGGTCACTTGGAGCCCAGTGTGCATGGCCTCGAGCCCCACGTCACTCACCCGTGTCCTCTCTCCCACGGGGAAGGGCTGAGCCTCAGATCTTGCCCACAGCAGCAGTGGCTCGACAGTTACCTTAAAGGCAAGATCACAGGGCTCCGAGCGCCAGACAAACCCGTGGCCAAAGCCTGTGCTGCTCGTTTTCTGGAAGCCTCGCTTTCCTTCTCAGAAAACGAAGTACTTCTACGTCACAGTATCCTGATACTTAAATGAGGTGACAGACAAGGACACCAAGCGGCACCAAGGCATTCAAAAGAGTCCTAGTCCCCTTTCCTCCAGCCCAAGACATCCCCAACACGGCTGTTCCTCCCCAGACTGTCCTCAAGAAGGGGTTTTACCAGGAAGAAAATATGAATATAGGTATGTCCTATTCTCAAGGGTGTCTAGGGACAGTGTGTCATGTCTTTAGCCTAAGAGCCATGGCTAAAGTTAGCACATTTACCTCGCAGGGATGTGCCCGGGGTCAGTAAACCCATGCAGTCTTCCCTGCGCCCCACATGGTTTTTTGTTTTTTTTTTTTAATATTTATTTATTTATTTGGCCGCACCGGGTCTTAATTGCGGCCCATGGGATCTTAGTTGCGGCATGCGGGATCTTTTTTTAGTTGTGGCATGTGGGATCTTTTTAGTTGTGGCCTGTGAGATCTAGTTCGCTGACCATGGATTAAACCCGGGCCCCCTATATTGGGAGCGCAGACTCTTAGCCACTGGACCACCAGGGAAGTCCCCCCGCCCCGACATGGTTTTGATAGTTGGTGGGACCATCAAAGTGATGGTAGCCTCCTAGGGTAAAGTTAGGGATGGCAGGGCTGGGGCCGCTCATTTATCACAAGCCTTTTCCACTATCAAGACCCTGAAAAATGGGGGTTGATCACGGATGGATGGGCTGGCCACCTAGGAACTTTGCTTTTCTGTTCCAGACGACAGCATGGGGCCTTCTGAGGAAGGAATGAACCCCCCCTGAGCTTCTGCAGGACCCCGTGCTTTTAAGATCAAGTCCTGGCCTCAGGGCCCGGCCCCTGCCACCTCTAGAGCAGCTTCTCTGCCCCCTTTTGGGATCCAAGTCTACTCGCCACCTCCCCTGCTCCTCTCCCAGGCGACTTTCTCTGACTCATGCCCTGGAAGACTCCCCTTTATGCTCCAAAGAGACCCTCTTCTTGAAGCCTTCCGCAACCTCCAGAGAGCAGGCCTGCCCACCCCCGGAGTCCCCACCTCTGCCCCTCGCCCCTCGCCTGCTATCTTTGGTTCCTTGTTCTCTTCTAAGCCTCCTGCCTTGGCTGGGCTTGGGTCCTCTATGACCCCAGAAAGAGGTGATCCCTGCCAGAGTCTGGGCATCCCAGCAGGAGCACGGCTCCACAGCTGCTCTGGTTGTGCATCATCATCCACTGCCCACGCCTGTACGTGCGAGGCGCCTCGCAGCAGCTTGAGCTCAGACGCCAGTGGTGCCATCAGAGTGACACAGAGCAACCACTTCTTGGGATCCTTCACCATTCGGTAACCTCCCTGGACCCCTGGTGGCGGGGCGGGGGTGGGCTTCACCCGGCCTGTGCTCACGAGCAGCCCCGTCCCAGCACGGGCCAGGTAGAGAACACGGTCATTGGTCATCGTCATTCGGGGAACTGCTAGCACAGAGAAAGTTCCCAATAAATATTCACGGAGTGAAATGAGAGGCAACCCTCACCCTCACGTGGACTGTGACACTTAGCACAGAACGTGAGCGGTTCCTTTCTGATGGATGCTGCAAGATGCAGTCACTGCCTGGCCAATAAGAAACACAGAAGGACGTGTGCAGCCAGTTAGTGCTGGTTTTTAGAAACTGCTAAGAAGGGCAGCGGGAGTGAGTTGCCCTCCTCTCCAGGCCAGCTCTCAGCCTACAAGGACCATCGTGCCCCGAGGTCACTGGCCAGACCACAGAGGCAGGGAGGGAACCCTCTACAAAGTGCCCTGGTCATCCTGACACGTGCCTTACGTCTGACCTCAGGCCCTGGGTTTGTCCTGCCAGTGTATCAATTTGGTGGAGTCTGTTCTGGGTGGTTGTAAAACATGAAAGGCATGCATCACTCTCTCTTTCACACACACACATCTGGGTATGGAGATGCCTCATCTCTCCTCTAGGCACTTTCCTGGGCACCCAATTCCTTGTGTACCTGATGAAGGCAGCCCCTAGAGTCCCCCCAGCCTGTGCTCCTTGAGTCCAGGTGCCCCCCACACTCAGCAGGTGGTCCCAGGTTCCTCACCTGATCCCACGGAGGAGGCCCCCAGGCTGCTCCACAACCCCAGATTCCTGGCTCAGGCCCAGTCTTAGAGACAGGCGTGGAGGGATGCTCCCCGAGGGATTCTGACACTCGCTCTGAGCAATGAACCCCCGTCTCCCACCCTCCTTGCTATGCGAGGACAGAGCACTGGAGAGGGCACGGGCTCTCCCACGCTCACATCACTGGGTGGCACCTGACTGAACCTCTCCGAGGTTCCTCCGTTTCCTACGTCACAAAACAGAGATGACACCACCTAATTCCCTGGGGCTCAGTGATGCTCATCTGAGGCCCGAAAAGGTGGGCAGGTAGTAACACATCAGCTTGCGACTCCTGCTTCCCCTTTCGGGGTCACGACCTATTCCTGAAGCACACCTCCCCTCTAACATCACCTCTTTCTCCAAATCCAGGCTGGGACTCTCTTCCGTGAACACTGCAGCAGGGCAGGCCCTTGACAGGGGTAGCCTCCGGCCGCCCAGCCCTTAGAACAGAGCAAAGGAGGAGGGTGGGGCTGGGGGCCAAGCTGGGAGCCAAGGGCACAGGCCCAGAGCCTTGCTCACGTCGGCCCTCCCCTCCCAGGCTCTCGAACCTTCTCCCAGTGGCTCCCTGCCGCAACACCCCAAGCGCCCTACTTTTCCTGCGTTGCAAGGCTGCCGGCCGTCTGGTCCTCATAACCCTCTGAACCAGTGCACCCATCAGCTCCCCGCTGCTGACATCCACAACTCGTGTCCTGCACAAGCTCTTCCCTCCCGCTGCCCCACTGCCCTGTCCCCCGTGCACAGGAGTCACCCGTTGCCCCTGCCTGCCCAGAACTCGGGTCTGCCCTGGTCGTGAGGTGGGCACTAATGGCTCTGGTAAGGTAAGGCGTGACCTTGAGGGCAGGAATGTGTTTCATTGATGCAGCCATCTGTCCGGGCATCTGACCAAGCAGCGGCAAAGGTGCACTGCATGCCAGATGTGTGAACGGGTGAGGCGTGTGCTCTTAATATGTAAAGAGAAGTGCACAATTTACCTTAAGAACATCTTGCTTGCATTTTTCTACTTTGTCTTGCAATTTCTTAAGCTGTTCAGGGTTGAGGGACGGGTCTGCTTTGCTGTTGGTCTCTCGTGATATTGCCAGCTTCTCCTCTTTGCATGCCGCGTGGTAGGCTTTCTTTGCTGCTTCTACCTACAGGGAGAATGAGTTCCTGAACACCACGTTTAAAGTTCAAAATCCTCGCTAGAGGTTACAAAGACTGTGGGAAGTGCTTGCGCTCTCAAGAGGAGAGGAAAGAGCAGGTACAAAGCTGTATGTTCAGTATTAATTACAACAAGTAAAACAGAGGAGTTCATTCAGCAACTATTGATGGAGCATCTGCTTTGCTGTCAGGAAACATGTAGGCAATAGGGGTACAGTGCCAGTCAAAGAGCCTGGGCTCTCATGGAGCTCACCGTCTAGCTGGGAGAAGCAACCCCAAGAAACAGTTCAAGTACAGAGTAAATTAGAAGGTGGCAAGTGCCAAGGAGGAGAATAAAGCAGGGAGGAGAGGCAGGTGCACTGGGTGGGTCTGGGCTGGCAGAGCGGTACATGGAACGGTTAGAGAAAACCACGCACGTGACATGGAGCAAGAATGTGATGGAGGTGTGGATCTGAGGCAAGAGCCGGCAGGCAGCTGGAAACCCAACGCAAGAGGAGTGTAATGCTGGGAGGCAGGGTTATGGGCACACTCCACACGCACACACGTATATATATAGATATGGATGTGTGTGTATGTGTGTGTATATATGTAATTTAATAGACACTTCTTACTTGAGCCAAAGTCACAGATTTCATTCTAGAGAAGAAAGATGAGTTTGTAACCACTGCCTCATGAGGGAGATAGTGTCATTACAAATGGGACCAGAGACAAGAAGGAAGAGAAAGGAGACGTGGCAAAAGCCAAGGCACAGAGAAGGAAAGTCCGTTGCTACAACCTGAAGACGGAGGTCTGTTCCGGGTGATTCTGAGAAGGAGGAAGGCAGTGCGGCTCCTGAGAAAAGCCAGTGGCAGGAGTAGGGTTGGAGGGAAGTGGCATGTCCACCCTGAGCCTGGGCAGACCAGGCTGCAGGTCCTCGCGTGCTGAAGGCTGGGGGGTAGGTGTGACAGCCTCCAGCAAGCCAAGGCTGGGTGAGACTCAATGGTTTCCATTTGCTACTTTTACAAAAATGAGTATCAGTATCATTGCAAATTTGAGAGAAAAACCCATACAAGAGAAAGAACAATTTAAAATTATCCTTTTTACTAGTCCAAATGGACTTTTAAGTCTCTGTAATAGACAATTTCCCAGGGCTGTGGGAGGCACTGTTAGTGGTTAAGAGCTAGGGTTTTCCATCTAGGATATTACTTACTAGCTCCTGAGTGCTACCAACAGGTCTTCTGAAACTGTGCTATTCAAAATGTAGTCCTTAGACCAGTGAGCGTGGCATCACTTGGGAGATCATTAGAACTGAGCATTAATAGGCCCTGCTTTTTTTTTTTTTTTGATGGTGCCACGTGGCATGCGGGATCTTAGTTCCCCGACCAGGGATTGAACCCAGGTCCTCATCAATGTAAGCACGGAGTCCTAACCACTGGACCACCAGAAAAGTCCCAGAGGCCCCACTTCGGACCTACTGAATCATTATATCTGGAGGTGGGGCCTGGGAATCTGGGTTTTAGCAAGCTTGCTTAAATTTAAGAAGCACTATTCTACAATAGTTTAACCTCAGATAACCTTTGGCAACTGTGGATTTAATTTTTTTTTAACTTTTGTTTTTTGAAGCATAGTTGATTTACAATGTTGTTCCAATCTCTGTTGTACAGCAAAGTGACTCAGTTTTACACAGATACACGTTATTTTTTTAATATTCTTTTCCATTATGGTTTACCCCAGGAGATTGGATATAGTTCCCTCTGCTATACAGTAGGACCTTGGTGTTTATCCATTCTAAATGTAATAGTTTGCATCGATTTAATATTCTTGATAGACCAGAAGGTTCATGACATGGAGTTATTGGGGGAAAAAAAAAAGAGAGAGAGAGAGAGTTTGGGTTTTGAGCTCTACGCCCTGTGTGTGGTTCTCATCCTGTTTCCAAGACTGGGAAATGGGTTGATACGGATTATGTAAAGGAGGCACATAAAGCACTCAGAGTCTTGAACATGGGTAAACGTTAGGCACCACAGGCTTCGGGCCTGAGCGCGGGCCTTTGGCTACCAGCTGCAGCATTCTGTGCCTAAAGCTGAGGCAGGAACCCCTGGGAGTGCAGGAGGGGGCGCTGCAGGTGGGATGCCTGGCCAGCGAGAAGCAGGCTGTGGGGGCCAGGCAGGGGCCTGCAGGAGGGATGCACCTCTTTCAGCTTCTTGGCCCAGGGCTTCTGTGCCTTTCGAAAGCCATCTTCGGCTTCTTTGGTCTCCTTAAAACCTCCCATCATTTGCTTGTGAAAGGCCTCCTTCTGCCAGTTCTTGATCTTCTCGAAGTCCTCATTCATCAGCGAGGCCTTCACCTCCAGGTGCAGCTCGCTCACCTTCTCTGCCTCGGACATGACGGCCACCCAGGCCTTCTCCACCGTCCCGTACTGAGGCCCTGGCACAGGAGAAAAGCTGGTGGGTTACTCGGCACTGTGGGGCCCAGACAGGCCCTGGGGGAGGGGATTTCCTCTGTTAACCTCCCTCAGCTGTTGGGATGGGGTTTTAGGCCGGCAGGCTGGCTGCCCGGCTGAGAGGTTTCCTTTTGGTTGTTTCAGATATTTTTCTCTCAGTGCCGTTCCTTTTTCAGTTCCTGGGATGAAGAAAAGAATAAGGAACTGAAGCTGGATCTGTTATTGTGTTAGGGAAACTGGGGGATTACACACATTTCCTTTCTGTAAAGTCACTGAGCTCTTGAAAAACTCAAGTTTCCTCATCTTGGAAGTTTTGATTTGCTTAAGGTTGGCTAGAGAAGGAGGGCCTTCTGGAATGAGCTGACCTCTCTGCCAGGCCACTCGGAGCCCACCCGCACGGGCTCCTGCTGGCCCCTGGCTCCCCATCCACTGGACCACACGTTCTCCCAAGGCCCATTCATTCCATGCAGAGCAGGACCCTGGGAACTGCTTGTTGAATGAAGGACTGTCTCCTCAGCAGAATGGAAGCCCTGTCCTGGGGAAGGAGAGGAGGAGACAGGAATCTACTCTGGCCCAGACAGAATTCTCTAGATAGCAGTGTGGGGTTGCCTGGGTCACCCCACTCACTGTTCTCAGGAAGAAAACTCCTAATGTGGCCCGTCATTTTGTTGAGTGAGGTGATGGAAGGAGAGATGGGCTATGACAGAAGCTGAGGATGGAAATGGGAAGACCCAGCACCTGCCCTCAAGGCGCTCCCGGGGGTCAATAACTGTTGGAGCTGGGTAATGACACAGAGACGCATGGTGTGTGGGTGAGTGTATGCGGGTGGGTGAGTGTGTGTGTGTGTACGTGTGCATGTACGAATAAACACAGAACATTAGCCCCTCTGAACCTGTAATCCCTCATGTCTACAAAACGAGCAGCTCCCTGTCCTGCCTAGGTCTTGTGGCAGGATCCACAAAGTGAGCGGGCAAGAGTGCTTTATGAACCTCAGGTTCTGAATCAACAGAATGGATGGCGCTGACAGCTGGATCCTGAGAGAGGGGATTCAGGCAGGTGGAAATAAAATAACAACAGCTACCGCTTCCTGAAGGAGCTGGCTCATCCCCAGTCACTCCTCACCCAAGCATGGCTACCCCACTCCCTGGCACCCACTCTGTACCATGGCACTGTGCTAAGCTCCACAGAAAACCCGTTTCAGCAACAGGTGAAACACGGGCAGCTGGTCTAGACCCAACTGAAGTCGCCTGGGGGTCCCTCGCCCTAGCCTGGTTTCCCCTGGTCGGCTCCCCTGAGGACAGTCAGTCATGGTGGAAGAGTCTGCCCCAAAACATACCCTGAGAAACCCCCGCTAACCCACTTCTGTCCCAGGAAATCCTGTAATCAATCGAGCTCCCCCTCTACTGCTGGGAAGTGCATTCTGAGCACAATCCATATCCACAGCAGCATTGTCACCAAGCTCTAGAATCTTCTGAGTTTTTGCTAGGGAGGGAGGGGAGGCAAAGCCTACATCATACGACACCTGTAGTTATTCCTGTTAAAATTCAGTATTAGAAAGCCTGCCAGATGTCACCATCTAGTCTTATCTGACTTACTACTTGGCCAAGCTTACAGATAAACAGCCTGAGTGTCAGAAACCACGGTGCTGAGCAGCAAGGCCTTTGACTGGATAGGAGCCTACTCAAGGCTGGGCCCTGAAGGAGCTGCTCCTTGTTAACTTGGCAAGCGCAGCACGTCCTCTGGACGACAAGGACTGCCACAGGAGTCTTGGATGCTGTTCGAGGACAGGAGTCCTGTGTCCCCAGGAAAGGGGAGGAAAGCTCATGCAGGCTATGCTGCTGGGTGACGAATCACAGCCCCCCGAAACTGTGAGACAAACTCCTGCCCCGATCTTCCAAGAGAGGAAACTGGCTCAGAAAGGGTCGACAATCTGCCCTGGGCGCCTGGAGCTGAGACGCCCTGGGCGCCTGGGGCTGAGACGCCCCGTGCGGTGGCCTCCCTACCCTTGTCCACAAGCTGCCTCCAGCGCCGGGCCCACTCGGTGAGCTGCTGCGCATACGCCTTCTCGATGCGTGCCCGCTCGTGCAGGCAGTTCATGAGGTCACTGCACAGGCGGTGGCCATCCTCGATCCGCTTCACGGTCCGCTTGTAGTTCCCGACCTAGGAAACAGAGCCCCGCCGTGAGGCCTGGGGCCGCGGCTGCAGAAACGTCTTCCACGCCAGCCCGGCTCTTGGGTGCTCATGCCCCACTCCTGTTTCAAAGGCACCCTGCATTGCTACATGACCAGCTCCCCGTTTTTATCACTAGCAGAAACACGCAAAACAGTGATTCGGAGCTTCTCAATGTCCATGCGGCCGGCGTCCATGCTCTGACCCGTGGTTCAGGGAGGGAGACAGGCCAGAGTGGGAAGGGCTCTGATGGAGGGAAGCGAGGGGCTGAGGGCACCCAGAGGGCATCTCACGCAGCTTCCCAGAGTGGGTAATGTCTAACTAGAAAGATGAAAAACAACAAAACCAGAAAAATAATTTTTTAGTAACTCAGATTAAAATGATTTTATAATTAACATTATAGACTCTTGGCTAAAGGCCTTTTGAGCATTACTGGAATAAGCAGGTTTCAGGTGCCTACTGCTGAGATGTCACCACATGCTAGATTATTATTACTTCCCAATTAGAGCAACAAACACTATTTCCCACTTTCTGAGCACATGCCAGGCACCACAGTAGGTGTTTTACACCCCAAAAATTGCCACTGCCCTAATGAGTAGGAATAACTGTCCCCATCTTAAGATGAGGAAACCAAGGCTCAGGGAAGTTACATTGTTTTCTAAGATCCCGTAGTCGCAGTCCTAGAGGCTGGGCTGCAGCTGAAAGCAGGTTTTCAAATGGTTCCAGGTAGGAGTCTCGATGGCAAAGCTCACACTCTTATCTGCTTTGACGAGAGCCAAGGTGAGGCTTGATTACTTTATCTCACATATGAGAGGAGAGTTAGCTTATCTAAATTATAAATAATAAAAGAGTAATTGAAAAGAGTAAATTGAGAAAATATTAGCGGCTAATTTGGAGTGAAAAATCAAAGTATTCCATATGTTCCATTCACTGACCTGCTGATTAGAAAGGATACCATGTAGCTGACACTGGAGCACTTGGAGGAAATATGACAGAAAAATGATCGACTGTATTTTCAACCCTTTCCTCCCAACTGTCTTCAAAAACTGTAGTCACCTTTTTGTCAGTTTTTCCATTTCTAAATGTCTCTGCCTGGCTAATCACTCTCATATTTCATCTCCATTTAGAGTCAATCTGGAAGCTCCTGGAGAACATGGAGGACTAGTTCCCACTCTACAGAAAAGGGTATAGTCCTCTCTCTGCCACGTAGCCTGTTTAACCCTGACTTATGAACAGTTCAAACTGCCTGAGTCCCTCCCATCTTGTGCTGAGTTAGCCAGGTGAAGAAGAGGATACAGTGGAGTGGCAGGAAGACCTTGCAAAGAGACAGAACACATGGAGATGGGCATCGGGAGAAAAGGGGACTGTGGTCCCTCCAGGAAGGGCTGTCCCTGAGGCCAGAGCTCTGGACAGGCTGAGATGACCCCACTCCCATGGGAACAGCGAGGATCCCTGGAAGGCAGGTGTCTGGGTGGGCTTCTCCAGAGGTCTGGTATGATTTCCAGCAGTCTTGCTGAAGTGCACGAACTGCTCTCAGGCCCCACGATCAGTCATCGGTTCCTCCACAGACCCCTCCCTCCCAGGCGTGGCCTGGCTGCTACCCGCAGCAAGGAGAGCAGGTCAGCAGCTCACCAAAACACAGAAGGTGAACCTGAGTTTTCAACTCCATCCTTCAGCAGCCCCTTTTTAGGAAGGAGAAAGCAAGCATTTCACAACCAATTAGAAGTGACATCACATGTTCACTTCCCTTAAAATAGGGCCTTACTGTCATTTTGAAATTTACAGCAGGACGAAAAAAATAACCAACAAAACACAACTCAGTATTGCTGAGCTGGTGGCAAGAAGAGCTAAGATAATCGCAGCTCAATACAGACTTGACAGCCGACAGGAAACCACGATGTAGATCTGGTTTTCATCCCACTGTTACCAATAATATTCATACTGGCAATCAATATTAAAATATGTTGGCTCTTCAGAAACCTGCCCGCCTGATTTTCAAAACCCTTGTAAAAAGATTTAGGGAAAAGAAAAGGATATTTCTTAACAAGGTACACATTGGTATAGCCCATCAACACGTACCATAGATACTGTTCTTATTTATTTATTTGCTTTATTTATTTATTTAACATCTTTATTGGAGTATAATTGCTTTACAATGGTGTGTTAGTTTCTGCTTTATAACAAAGTGAATCAGCTATACATATACATATATCCCCATATCTCCTCCCTCTTGCGTCCCCCTCCCTCCCTATCCCACCCCTCTAGGTGGTCACAAAGCACCGACCTGATCTCCCTGTGCTATGCGGCTGCTTCCCACTAGCTATCTATTTTACATTTGGTAATGTATATATGTCCATGGCACTCTCACTTCGTCCCAGCTTACCCTTCCCCCTCCCCGTGTCCTCAAGTCCATTCTCTATGTCTGCATCTTTATTCCTGCCCTGCCTCTAGGTTCTTCAGAACCACTTTTTTTTTTAGATTCCATATATATATATGTGTTAGCATACAGTATTTATTTTTCTCTTTCTGGCTTACTTCACTCTGTATGACGGACTCTAGGTCCATCCACGTCACGACAAATAGATACTGTTCTTATTTATTTATTTATTTATTTACATCTTTATTGGAGTATAATTGCTTTACAATGGTGTGTTAGTTTCTGCTTTATAACATAT